>NW_024882429.1:0-288277 GCF_019059575.1 Amphibalanus amphitrite | reverse complement strand
TGGATTGGGATCAAATCCGCATCCTTTTTGCAATCCTGTTGTATTATTATGTGCACTAGTGGATCTGGGGGATGGAGGGGGCACAGGGCCGTGCCTCCATCCCCAAATCACCCATTTCTAGCAGGTACCTAGTCTTGCGAGTAATTCCTATCTAAGGCACAGGTATTTTATGGGAGATATTTTTTGCCTCAAACACCCCACATTTAAACCTCTACCCAACCAGTGTTTTATATTTTAAAGCGTAAACCTGAAAGCGCTCCGTGTAGGGGAGAGTGGGGTAATTTGGCCGCTTTTTTTAGAAAACGATATAACTTAAAATTGACGATACATTTCTGCATTTTCTCAACGCTGGCAGGTGTCGCATTCATTTTACTTTACTGGACAGTGAACTTGAAATGATAGAGTAATTACTTATATTGAAATTGTGACGTAATACAAAGGTCTGCAAGGCGGCCAAATTGCCCCACTAGCAGGGTTATTTGGCCGGGGGTGTGGGGCAATTTGGCCGGTGTTAGTTTGCGGTCGGGATTTTCTGTTATATTGCGAGTCAGCTTCAGATTCAGCAATGACGTGTGTCCTATGACGCATTTGCCGCATTTTGGAGGTTGACTCAGGGGTCACAGGGGTCAAAATAGCCAAATTAGCGGCTCTAGATGCGATCACAGTTTTTTTACGAATAACTTTTGAAGTAATCAAGCTAGGCCAAAACTTCGAGTACCATCGTAATTCTCTCGTCAGTCCGCATCGAAAGATTTATAAGTTGACCTTGAGAAGTCAAGGTCAAAGGTTGACCTCAGGTCACGTTGCATCAGGTCGCTTGACCTCAAGGTTACGTGATTTCAAGGTCATCATGCATATCATTCGATGCGCCTTGGCGAGCTGAACAGAATGAGACCATTTGTGCGGCTGTACCATTTTTATGTAAGGATTTATTAGCAAAAAAAGTTTGGTAACCTTTGATGACGTCACATGCTCTTACAGTTGACCAATCGGAAGTAAGGCATCAAAGTAGTCAAAGTTGGTCATGAATCATGTCATTTATGGTACAATTGACCATGAAAACTCGGCTGTCCCAGCATAGTGACCATGAGCGCACCGGCCAAGTTGCCCCGCTAGTCCCGGCCAAATTACCCCATATTGCCATTCTGAAAATTTTTGTCTATAAAGTCATCACGGCTATACGGAATTAGATAAAATTGCTCTTGGAACCGCTGAACACCCCCAAGAATGGCGCTATAATGTATGAATTCGTTTTTAGCCCAAATACTACATGTTGGCCGTTTTCACGACGGAACTTTCGCAGAGGAACTTATTTGATACCTAAAAAGTACCTACCCTTAGAGGCCTTAACATCCCTCAAACTGAAATATTTTATGTTCAAAATAATTTTAGAAGTTTAAATCCGGGCATTTTTTGCCCTCAAATCACTTATTTATTTACAAACACAGCAATTTTTAGTTCTAGTAGCCCACCTTTCGACTATGAGGTATTAAATCAGCGTGGCAACTTTGCTCCCTCGGGTATCTAATTCCGGAATTCTTAAAAACAAGGAAAGTATATATCGAGTTCTCTTTTATACCTATTCAGTTATGTTTTAATGGTGATTAAAATATGACAAATTTTTTAATTACATTTCATATAAGAAAACACGCAAAACAATGAAACAAAATAACTACGGCAGATAATTACCTTCAGGTATCTAATTCCGACCAATCAGCACCTCAGTAGGATATGACGTCATACAAGAATGGTGGTGAAGGCCGTTTGCAGTCCCGGCCGGTAGGTCACGTGACCGCCGGGCGCCTCGGGTCACGCGGCGGTCGGGAGTCGGACGCGGGGCGTGGTCGCGGGCGGACGCGCGGGGCATCATGCTTTGCTTTGCTTGCTTTGTCAACTTCATATAACTTACTATCGCATTCGTGTGAAAGCCAAACACTGCTCAGTGCCCTTAGAAATTGAGTTTTGGAAAGCTCAAGTCCCTATAGCTCCTCAGGTCGGCAACAGTTGAAGCCTCATCTGAACCCATGTGAAAAAAAACGAGGGTAAGGAACCTTGTGTTGCTTTTTCTTTTACCGTCATAATTATCTCAAACCATCACAATTTTGAGTTGCCACATTGTCTGCTTCACTACATTCATGTAAAACTTGGGTGAAGGCTGGTGGCTCAAAGAAAGGTGAAGATATTTCTTTAAGTGCCTAATCCGTGAAATTGAAATATCCCGGCTTTACAAATCTACACTTTTCATTTTCTCCACGATACATTTTTTAAAATTGTTTAAATTTTATCTACATTTGTTAAAATCGGGGCTTTGGTTTTGTGTAAACTAGATCATAAAGTTTACTATAGTTTTGTGTAACCTGATGGCTGAAGAAAATAGTAATTTTGCTAAAATGATGTGCGGAAATTTGTTGCTTTCCAAATCAAATTACTCATACCTATATTTCATTCAAAATTAGGAGGCATTATTACTGTTTTTTCTTGTAACATGAACTGAGTTTGGGTACGGTGCTCCGGAAACGTGGAACTTTAAGCTAGCTAGAGCAGTTTCCATAAAAATTGTTTAGATAGTTGACATGGCTTGTTGACAACTCTTGCTGTTTCTAAAAAAGTGAAAAAATATTTTCCTGCATTAAGCACACAAGGCATGTTATTCTCATAAGCTATCGAATGTGTGTGTGTGTTTTTTTAAGCTGTTTTTTTAAGCTTTTAAGCTGTAACTTCAGTTACTTCACTTTAGAACATATTGCCCAGAATGCGTCACTGATCATGAGCTGGTATATCATATCATATGTAGCAAATACATAAATGAGAATAGTGTGTCATGAATTTTTGTGCATGCTTCTGGATCATCTGTAATTACATCAACGGCTCGGCTCAAGAGTGTCCTGCCGACCAGCTTATGCCCAACCCTTTCTGTCCGCAGAACGTCGCCTGCGACTCCCGCACGCCGTTTGCCCCGGCCGTCCGTACTGGTCTTCGCGCTGCGAGCCGCGCTGGAGTTCGCGGCGGCGTCGTGGAGCTCCCATCGGGACGGCGTGTGATGCCCGCGTCGAGCTTATAAGCCGTGAGCTTCGATTGGCGGCTCACGCGGTCACCAGCTGTATGTACAGCCTCGGCCCCGACGACCCCGCTAATGGCCGAGACCGGCATACCCCCGGCATGGGTCCGCTGTCCGGCGCAGTGCTGGCCGCCCGCATGCTATGCTACTTTTGGCTGTATCGCTGCCCAGCGGGAGCGCGCTCCACGCTGCGGAAGAGGTACACGTTGCGACCCGACTGAGGACTGCAACCGGATGGTGACACGTCGGTCTCTGCGCCCTGGCCGGGGCAGGCGTGACCGACGTCACAGTGAAGGAACGCCCAAACAAGACCAGCCCACCGTCGGAGCAGCATGGAAATATCATGTTCTGCCTGGACGTCGGACCCGGCGGCCGCAGTGCACCTGCACACGTGCGGAGAGGGGCGCTGGAGGCTACTCTGGAGCTTCTGCCATTCCGCGGCGCGACTGCTGGCAAAACGGCGGCGATTGAGGCGGTTGGGAACAGCTGCAGCAATGGTGATGGCGGTGATGGCGACATGGCGGTTTGGGACTTCATCTCAGCGCGGCCGCCGCCCAGGCGCCGCTGCGCCCGGCTGCTCAGCCACCTACCGGATGGCGGGGTGGCCCTTACGGCCCTCACGCCCGTTCGGTCTGCGGCCACGTTGTGGGGTGGCGGTCGCGGGGTTAGCGGCGTTGGACTTCGTCCTTTATCCAGACTGCACCGTACCATCTGAACGGATGGATCTGCCAAGAAAGATGACATCCAAGGCGGCTATGAGGCGATCACAAAGCTTCACCAAGAGCTTCTCCTTCATGGGGCCGGCCGGCCGTTAAGTCGCAACACCGGCTGCCGAGTGCCAACAGCTGCGTGCGCTGGCGCCGACGCGTTGTGGGCCGCGCTGCTGACGCCCAAGCTGCGATATCAACCATCTATGAATAAGTGGCAGCGGTGGCGGCTTGTCAGTTGTTAACGTGCCTTAACAGACGTTGCGAATAGCCCGCGTTGGAATCGCATGGTTGGGAACACAACGCAAGTAAAAATGGGCTTCCTTGATGAACCTACTTTTTAAGCATTGTAGCCTTTGTAATTTTGGATGTTTTGCTGTAGATATTATTTTCTACATATACCTATACTATATAGGCACTCACGTGCTTTAAATCGCGCAATGCAATTGAACCATGGTAAAGACAATGATAAATGAACTGAGAGCTGACATGCCCCATGCTTTGTGTGTGTATGTGTGTGTGTGTGTGTGTGTTTTTTTTTTTTTGGCGAGTCGATAAAAGTGGTTTTGGACACTGGATGAGTTTTTAGGGGTGTGGTGAGGGGGGATGTAATTCCACAGACCTTCTGTCAGATTCACTAATGCAGTAGGTCTGTGCGGTGTTTAGTTATCGGAGCATTCTTTGAAAGTCGTGAATAGGGCCACCGAGTACCTAAAGCCGTGATATTCCCCCACAAAAACTTCTTTTAAATAACCGGGGATAGGTACATGAGCAGAGTAAATGCTATTACGAACGCCTATCACAATACTGAGCGAATAGGAAAATCCATAGATGGAGAATTGTGCCGCGTTACGGGTGCTCGGGCGCAGCCAATCCACCGTTACCCCAGCGGTGACCTTGACCCGCATCGTCTGTCTCGGCTCCAAAGCCAAACCGGCGTGGAATTGGGAGCGTTCGAGCACTCATGGTCCAGCGCAATTTTCCACCTAAATCCATTCCTGATACACATTTGCTTGCTCATAGTCATGTAACCCCGGTAAATTCACCCAACTTTCATATTGGTCGCTCCATAGACAGATGACCACAGAGATCAACTTAAAAGGCCATTGTTGCATTCATTTAGTGGAGATCATTAAAGGAAATAGTTCACTTTTTAACATGGGTTTTGAACTGGAATAGCAGTTCCGTAGCCTGGGCTGAGACGAGCATAAATCAGGAGCTTTTACAGCCCAACGATCACCCTAGGCAAAGATATTCTATTTCTCGTCCCGAAAAAGGTGTCTTGCGTGCCTTGCATATATTTCCATCCAGTATGAAAAGAGCATGGGTACCGAAAATTCTTCAAAAACTAGAGAAATTATCTACGAGAACTCTACAGAAATTCTCGTACTGATCAATAAGGACATTCAGCGGGTGAGACTAAATGCTTACTTCGAAATCTAAGCTGTGTTGCGGCATTGGCGGTTATGTGCGGCGTGTATGCCGCATGATTAGTAAGCGGCGACCACTAAATTAAAGACTTAAACGCTCCAACCTGTTTTCAATGAATAACACTGCATACCAAAAATGCCAATCGCTCTCGTCATAAGATATTTAGATTTAAATTACTAAGTTATCTGCATCATCATTTTGAACCAAATTAATGCTTTCAACTTAGTACTCACTCATTCCTTCCTTCGTTGGCTCCAAACAGTCTTTCGATTGTCTGGAAATCGTATGCCAAATCCCGCACCTGTATACGACTGGTGCATATAAAGGCCGATGTAAGAATTTCAATAGGCTCTCGCATGCGATTTCCTGGCTACCCAAAAAGTCTGTTTCAGTCATGCTATCAAAACATGGTATGTCAGCCCTGTCACCAGCTTATGACTGCTCTACTTGTAGTGCCCCTGACCGTCACCGACTCCATTCCCTCCTTAAAAGCCTAGTTTCCCACCATCATCTCTATTAGATTTAGGTGATGCTCCGACAAATTCACAAACAAGACCGAACTTGTTCGGAGTTCGAACTGTGAGTTAACCCTCGCCCTTTAGGGGGGGGGGGGGGGTCGAACGGACTCCCTCGGTTTTTCGCGAATAACTCGCGTAAAAAGCGGCCGATCACGACGTAACTTTAAGTACCCTCGCGTTGAACAATGTTACACCTACCCTGAAAATTTCATGACCCTGACGCAAATAACCTTTGACCTGTGACCTACTTTTCGAGACCATGTTTGGCCGGAACCGCGATTCAGCGTATGTCTGCTCGCATTAGCAGCGCGTTTGCAGTCTTTTCGTAGTTTCAAGCGTTCAAACATGTGATATGATGTTGCCCCCATGCATTATGGTAGGTGTCAAGGTCACCTGAAGGTCAGGTCAGGTCATTGACCTTTGGTGACCTCGGTTCACTTTTTCGAGTTTGGCATGTTTCTAGGCCAGTTTTTCGAGCTGAATTCGAATTTAGCAACCACATGAACGCTTACAAAGTAGTTTTGGTGCCTTCGTAACATGTTACGAGGCTGTCAGAGGCGGTTGACACCTACTACAAATACCCGGCAGGACCTCTACTGGTTGACCTGACCTGGCTTGACCCGACCTGGCCTAAATGAATGAAGACATCATCTGTGCTCAAAACTAGCATGATATTCGTGATCAGCACCCCGAAAAACCTCATAGCAGCCACACTACGACGTTCTAACAGGTCCCAATTTTCCCGCCTTTTGGGTCATTGACCTGACATGGAAGGTCAATCGATGACCTAGGACCTTAAAATTGGGTATCATCGGCTTCCTCTCGTCACGGGCAACACGCTCGTTTTTTTCCGCGAAGCTCTAGCTTGATCAGAAGCGAAACGGCAAGGGGTTATACCTTATACTTTCGCGGCTGGAAAAACACCAATACGGGCGAGGGTCAAGTTGAAAGTATTAGTTAATTTGGTTCAAAACGATGATGTAGATAAGTTAGTTATTAAATCTAAATATCCTATGACGAGAGCGATTGACATTCTTGGTATGCAGTGTTATCCATTGAAAACAGGTCAAAGCTATTAAGTTGTTAATTTAGTGGTCGCCGCTTACTAATCATGCGGCATACACGCCGCACATAACCAAGGCCGTATAAGAGCACATAACTGCCAATGCCGCAACGCAGCTTAGATTTCGAAGTAAGCATTTAGTCTCACCCCATTCAGCAGCAGCAGATCGCCCAAATGCCGGTGGCCGCGATAATTTCTCTAGTTTCTGAAGAATTTTCGGGACCCATGCTCTTTTCATACTGGATCGCGGGTGCCTTACAGAGACTGAAAAGTTCTTCCTATATCAAAATATAGAAAATAATCTTTTGTTATAAATAGGTTTTATTTTCTTTGCTGATCATTTTGAACATAAAAAATCATAAATCCATTGCAAAAAAAAAATAATTTCGTGAAAGTGAACTATTTCCTTTAAAGAGCCGTGACAGGCCACAAGTCGCGTGACATCATACGTGTAACGACCAATGACGTCGGCCTGCAAAACCCAATGGAAGCGGCTAGCAGCGTGCAATAAAACAGGGCGCTGCTTTCTAAATGTCTGTCGTGCGCCATAAATGAATATATTCTTTGTAGCCTGACAACTCAGTATCTTTTTTTAACTATTGTACTAGTATTTAATAATTTCATAATTTTATAATTGTGCTTACGCTTTATGTTGATATTAGTGATAAATCCTTAGATAAAGTAAATCGATGTGATATTTAATAGAAAAATAGCAAACTAACGCACCATTCATTCGAAAGCTGGGGAACCTACTAAAAAGAACTACTAAAATTCCTGAGGAACCAAAGGATTAAATGGGGATTAAATAGATGCCTGCTATTCCGTCGTGAAAACGGCTGTTATACAACTTTTTAAACAGAAGTAAAAGTTACCATTTTCTAATGAAATTAACGTTTTATTAATTTTGAATAAAACTACGAGGGGCAAAGTTTTGACATTTGTCCTCCAGTTATTTCTACCCATGACAAATTAATAGAGACTAGAGTTATTTCACTCACTTTTATTAGACATCGTACAGGTGGGGGCGGCCAATTTACACCACCGGCCAAATTACCCCACTCTCCCCTACGTCATTAAATGGCGTTCTTGTTTTCTTAAACCAGGGGCTTACCTATTCTCACCTCGACAGTCGACATGTTCCATAGTGTATGGAAATATGGGCAAATAGGTACGCACCTTCTTCACTTTTCTCTATGTCCCCCCCCCCCTCTGTCTCTCTCTCTGGATCCACCATTTAACGTGGCGTAGTTAGTTCTCGCCTCTCGCCCGGCCCCGTGTTGTCATGCAAGCAGCGCTGCGCCAACTTTGCCTTGAGACTGGGATAATTTGTGTCTATGGCAACCGACAGTATTCTAGTTAGTTCCGTCGATGCACATTGCACAACTTAGCGGATGCACATCATTCTAGGCCTATTAAGGTCGGGAAAATATCAGACATGACTAATTGCCCCAGGAAAGGATTGCAATCCGGATTTGATTGCAAAAATTGGAAGCATGATGCAATCCAATCCGCAATCAAATCCTGTTTTTTGGAATGGATTTCAAATCCAGGTGCAATCCACCAAAAAGGAATGCAATCAGGATTTTGCAATCCTGCAATCACAATCCTACCGATGCCTGGAAATGGTGGCTGTGACGCCACGCGTCTTTTCATTGGGGCCTGGGCGTTAAGGGTTGGCATAAATTAATCCCTTCGTTCACTCATTCATTTGTTCCTTCGCCTATTAGCTTCTTTACTCATGCATTAAATTACTAATTCATTTACTTATGCACTCATTTCTCCGTATGTTTTCTTTCTTTCTATGTTGCCTTGTTTATGCATTGTCTCCGTGTGAGTTTGTCCGTTTGTTCATTAGACCGTTCCCACTAGCTTCTTCGTTCGAGAGCCCGTCCCCGTCTGCACGTTCAGATAGCCGATCGATAGATAGCTGATCAGTGAATAGTGATTGAAAGTTTAAGGCAACCAATGTTGTTTGAATATTCAGGCTGCTCAATATCCTTGTCTTATCGCATTTAGTCAGTTTTTTTTCTTACACGATGGAAAAAATCGACGATTCCCATCCAGACTCATGCCTACTTAACGAGCTCATCTTAAATGTTTTTTTTATAAACTTGTGTATGATAGCTGTACTGCTGTTGCATGACCATCGCCATTAATGTCAGATAGGAAATTGAGTGTTCGAGCTCGAGGAAAAATTCACGATCGGCAGAATCCAACATTACTCATGGTCGGACAGCCTTCATCTATAGTAATACTTCTGATAGGTCAGCCGTTCGTCGGGGAGGTCCAGTCGGACTCCACCTGGACGGACAGAGTGGACAGAGCACGGGAGGAGCGGCTGGCGAGCGCTGTGTGTGTGTGGCTCGAGTCGATCAATACCGTTCTGCACCCACCCACCGTCCGCACTCGGCCGACGGACATCGGCGGCGGCGGTAGCGGCGGCGGCCACCGCAGCGGCGGCAGAGTGCTATCGAGCGTCATCAACGGCCTGGGCAGAGCACAGGGAGCGGGAGAGAGTGGTGGAGGGAGGGTGAGGAGAGGAGGAGGGAGGAGGGAAGGAGGGACGATGGACGATGGACGATGGACGATGGAGGAATGGAAGATGGACGATGGAAGATAGAAGATGGAGGGGTGGAGAAAGGAGGCAGGAGGAAGGATGGAATAGGGAGGGCGGAGGACGAAGGAGAGAAGCTAGGAATTAATTTAAGAAAAAGCAGTGCATTTCGGCATCACCTGCCGTCACCTGTCATAATATGCTTGATCTTTTGACGCAAAAAGCAGTACTTTTAACGTATAATTAGTCAAAAAACATGTACGAGTAAGTAACTACCACCTTATCTGTTCTTTGATGCATCATCAGACATCAAATGGTGAATTCTGAATTCTGAATTCTGAAGATATACAGTGCAACAGCATTTTAGAATTACGATTAAGCATTTATTTCAATGATGACGCATGCCTCGCGAATCAACTAGCCCCGAATATTCACGATAGCACTGCTGAGTGAGGCCATACGCCAACACCATGTGCGCTGTGCTCTGCGCCACGAGCTGGGGTGTAGTGCGGTACAGTCTACCAGTCTCACGATAGCACACTAGCACCGCAATGCAGTCTCCGGCCGCTCTCAGGGCCGTAGCATTTAGAAATTACAGGCTAAGGTGCAACCAAGTCTTCACGATCTTGGTTCTGGAATTTTGGGACATGTGTTTCCCTTGTTATTTTTAGCGCCTCTCTATTTTGTCACATTCGATTCGAACGATGACCAGAAACATTTGGAAAAATGCATTTGTATAGGTACCCAGGCTAACCAGTAAACAGTAACGGGTTTGAAAAAAAGATTTGTAATCTTCGGCGCTTTTAACTGCAATGGGATAAATACTTATAATACCAGTTGCTTGGGACCACCAAACAATATCTATTCCTTATAAACCTAATGATAGAACACGCACAAGTTTATATAACCCATTATGACGTCTTACGTCTTTCAATATGGAAAACAATTACCACTAATCTGCGCTAATTCAGTGGATCACTTGTATGGTGTCAGAAACAAACAGCCGACTTTATGTTGACTAACCGCCCTCACCAAACTCCTTCAAAATGTCTGAGGAAATACCGGCAATTGGCGCGGATTCCAACAACGTCACAGCAATCGAGCTGCTCGCCTTCGACCGGTTTAATTTCGCCAAACTTGGCGCTATTCAGCGTGTCGCCTCGGCTTCAACTTCACGCCGACAGGGAGGGGTGTGGGGGAGGGGGCTAGACGGTGGCGTCAACAGGTCTAGTACTGGAGAGAGGGGGAGGGTGTCATTTTCAGAGCTGGCATAACTCAGCACCTGACACCCAGACACTCGCAAGTATGCAGCATACACATTACACGGTGCACCCATAAACAAACACTCACGAACACCCTCCCCCGCCCCACATTTTGGCACCGGGCGGCCGCAGCAGCGAAACCAATTAAGTTGTCCGAGTGGATTTGTATAATGAGAGCCCTGCCGCGCCGCCGCCGCCGCCGCCGCCGCCCGCTCCAACCCTGGCTAACGAGATATGGGAATATGGCTCGCCGATTGGGGTAGGTCCGACTGAAGTGGAGTGTCTGGGACAGAAATAGACGATAGAATGAGCACGGGCTTTGAAATTTAAACGATTCCTACACAAGAAAATGGAAATGCTTCTTTTTTAGCAACGCTTTGCTTCTTTTAAGAATTCCTTTGTGCTATGAAGCCGACTTATTGCTGTTAAAACTTTCAAGTAAGATCAATAGAGAACTGTGAATAAATGACTAGCATACATCACTTATTCACGGATAAATGCTACAAATATCAGAAATAAATAGATAAACATCCGAATTCAATGAGTCCGGAGGACTGGAGACGAGAGATACGCAAGAGACGAGAGAGTGAGACAAAGGGGAGAGAGACGATAATAGAGCAACTGGGAACGGTGACGGAGAGAGAGAGAGAGAGAGAGAGAGAGAGAGAGAGAGAGAGAGAGAGAGAGAGAGAGAGAGAGAGAGAGAGAGAGAGAGAGAGGGGAGGGAGCTCAGGGGGTTGTCTGCGGCTGATACGTCGGTTCCATCAGTGGTGGACGATTGGCTGCCATTCAGTCTGTGGCCGACGAGCCCAACCTACTTCAGATTACCTCCGGTCTGAGAGGCCCCGAGCTTTCTGAGCTGCTCGAGCTACCCGAGCTTCCTGAGCTGCCCTAGCCGTCCTATGCTGCCCGAGCTGCCTGAAGTGCCGACCTTCCTCAGCTTTTGGAACCTCACGAGTTGCCCGAGCTTCCTCAACCGCCCGGGCTTTCTCAGCTTTCTCGGCTTTCCGAGCCCTCAAGCCACCCGAGCCGCCCGAGCAGCCCGAGTTTCCCAAATTTTCCGAGCTTCCCAATCTTCCCGTGCAGCACGACCTACACGAGCGATCCCAAGTCGCTGGTAGGGAGCTGCAAAGCTGACGGAGCCGGTGCAGCTCATTGTCTCGCCGAGCTGCGGTGCTCGAGCAGCGGTGTAAAACTCGCCCCTCACCGCGCCGCCGCCTCCAAAATGGCCGCAGGCGACGTCCGCTCGGTCCGCGGGTCGCCGGGAGGGCCATCAGCGGCGATGGCGAGCGCCGACGCTGGACGACCACCGACGACCGAATGGTGACCATCGGACGACGAACGACGACCGACCGACGATTGGCCGACGATCGGCCGGCGGTCCGGCGGTCCGGCTCGGAGGGCAGACGATGGGACAATGGGAGAGGTTAGTAGGGGTGGGGAGAAGAGGAGGCGAGAGATGAGTTGTAGAAATTAGAGACCAGGAGTGTTGAAGAAAAAAAAGTGGAAAAGCACTATTACAAAGATCAGCGCTAAGATTAACATCCCTTCAGCTCTCCCCACCATCACGATCACCATTGCATCACACATGGTTCACGGTTCTCACGGTAGAACCACCTCTTCCCTTCACTCAACTCTCATACAAAAGGCATCCCCAAAGCATTTCTTATCTCACTCGCAGCTCCCCTATCAAACTCTCAGCACTCCTTGCGCCTCTCAGCACCCACTGTCGGATTCTCAGCACCCCTCACTCCCTCCCCCCGCGGGCGCTGACGGACGCCCCAGTATAAATCACGGCGGCAATTTTCGGCGTATCGAACGGCACGGCCCGCTCGGAAATGGACCAGCGTGATTAACGAGGTAAAACTGGCGGCGCTGGCCCGACGGCCGGCCGACCGGAGCCCGAGTCAGTCGAGCGAGTCTTCCGGAGCCCGGCTGAACTGGTCCGGAGAGATGGGAGGCCGGGGTGGGGGTGGGTCCCGAGCGGGTGCGTGCCGAAAGAATGGCGAGACTGCGGGAGGAACAGGAGCAGCGAAGGCCGCCGAGGGTCGCGTTGGTGGCAAAAATATGTAAAAAGCACGTATGGTATTCGTTGAAGTTTGTGGAAAAGTGATGCTTCAAAAGACATACTCCACCAACCACAAACAATTGTCATTCTTAACCTGCAAAACAAATATTTATAGCCATGCAGCGCTTAAAATATGTTGACACGAGACAGAGGACTTATTTACGTTTCCCGTGCTGTCTGATAAAGGTAATCAAATAATGAGCTACAGGTGAAAATGTCAACTCAATCGGTTAAAACGTTTTTACATTATTTTTTACTTTAAATGTCCCTCTAGTCTAGCATGTCCCTCCACAATCTCCAACTATATCCCGTCAGCTACTACCCAAGGACGAAGGAGGAGGGAGAGGGAGGGTGGAGGGAAAGGGACGAGAAGCAGTGGGAGGGGAGGGGAGAGCTGTTGCAGCCGACCGACCGGCCGGCCGGCGTGACGCGCTACTCCCCGCTCGTAATTGGAATTCGCTCGGCTTGGTAAGGCGGCCCTCTCTCGCCATCGGCGGCCGGTCTATTGATTATGCAGGCCGGCCAGGTTTTATCTGCTCTCCCGGGTGCAGGCCGTCGTGGAAAAAGTCGCCTCCGGCCGCCACCAGTGCTGCTGAAGAGCCGAGGGACGTGCTGAGGGAAGGAATGGTCGGCGGTAGCCGAGGGACGGGATGGAATTGTGGTGTCAGGGAGGAGGAGACAGCTGGGTCTGGTGGAAGAATGTTGGCGGGTGATGTAGCCTCATCGGTTATTGTGAAACTACCGCGCGGTCTATGTAAATGTCTCTGTTGGGAAAATCTGTCGCGCCCTGAAAGCGTTTTTAGGCCTTCAACTGTAATGTGAACACCACACACATCACACAACATTGGTAGATAAAAGATTTGAGCAAATACTGTAATCTGTCAGTAAAATGTAGACCTACGAAATATTGCATGTTTATTCACATAACCGTTATACACTGTTATCGACGCATTCACTGCAGCAGTCTCGCTCAGCCGCTATGGTAAAACCACTACCACTCCCGTCAGTTCTGGCCCTCCACCGCCAACGACGGCCATTGACTGAGTGGGTGCATTTCAGAGCCAACTGACGCCACAAGTCTCCGCTCCGCCGGCGTCCCTGGGGCGGCTGGGGAGGGGCGCAGGGGACCGGTGGGACCCGCACGCACCCCGCTCTTGAGACGGCCGCTGTCCGTGTCATTAGAGGGCCTTTCAGCGGGCAGCGTGCGCTCCCCACCCTCCGGCGGCCGCTAAAGGGTTAGATGAGGAAATGGACGCCCCAGGCGCGGCGGGGAGCGGTCGGCAAAAACGCCAGACCCCGCAGCTGTGGGCCGCGCAGCATTGTGCGCCCTCTGAAGAGCCGACCCGATGTGGTGACGAGATACGTCAGAGCACCGGTACCGCGAATAGAGTCCTTCGCGAGCCGGCTGGCCACAGCGACAGGGGCGCAGGACGGGGGGACAGGGGACGGGCGGGGCTCCTGCCGGCTCGCTGATGGACCGAGAAACACAGATCGTCGGCACGCTGAACTTACCGGTGTTACAATAAGCTGTTGGCAATTCACTAGCAGTTATGTGGCTGGCTGACTTGATGATTCTGGCAACTATGGAGCTTCCAAAAATGTTTTAAAGATTTGTTACGGCAATACATTTTTGTTCATAATGATTCCTTTTGATCTCTCTGCTAAAATTACACAATCAAATCAATATTTTTCGTGATCGAAATGAGGACAATTACAACTATGTTAAAAACAATCTTTTAATTTCATATGCTTGCGCCCCCCCCCCCAAAAAAAACATATAAAATCCCGATGCTAAAATCAGAATGCAGCAAACTCTCGCACGATCGCCCTGTTCGAGAAGATGGAGCGTTGGGTGAACCTGTCTCGCCGTATCTATAGATCAACAGGTGCTCCGATATGGAAGTAATCCGACAGGCCTCCACCAGCGAAGAAAAGATGCACCGAAATCCTATCACACCAAAACGGACAACTATGTGTCGAATAGAGCTTGGGAGCAGGTAAGGAATTTTCAGGCAATCGATAATGCTCTTTAGATAAATAAAGACGTTTTGGGGCTTAGATTACGTTTCATCAAATTTCGGAATGCAATTCCGCAGCAAGAAGCACTTTACTGCTCAGTGCCCATCTCAGTAGCTTACTACTTTGGTGACTCTGCGTTTGAGCCTCTCCCTTCTAATTTGCCGGAGCTAAACTGCCTGCACTTCTTGCCGTGCATCCACCACTCTCGTCCCGCCCTCGCAATTCGAGTTCATCGCCCTAGTGGAGCTGCTGGCGCCTCCCTCGTGCGACAAATTGGACACGGCCCACCCGTTCTGTGACGTCAGCTGACCTGTGTGTCCTCCCTCCCCTCCCTTCCCTCCCCCTCCTGCCCCGGGGGCATCGGCCGCGGGTCAGCTAAAGGACAGCCCCGACGCGGCCCGTGCACGGTGCCAATCTAATTTGATCCACCGTTGGCCATGGTGGTGGAAATAGCATCGCATTCATTGGAGTGTCAATGGACCTCATGTTCGAGTATTTGGGTTGTGGATTGCTTGTCTTAATATAAAAATCGCGATGAAATGTGCACAGCTTATGAATGTGCAGGTAGCTTGACGGCCTTCAGAATCCACAATCCACATAGATATCGTTTGGGTAAAATTAGACAGGTTGAGGAAAGAATAGACCAAAGGCCTTTCGTAAACCGTTCTCCTAGAATCGTCATAAAATCGTTAATCGTTAAAACATTATTCAGCTAAATTTAGACAAGTCAATTGCCAGACGTTACGTTGTATTAGCTTTCTCAAGGGTTACAAACATTCAAAAAAGAGCAAGATTGTTCAAACGTTCGCACATTCCTCACATGACGAATATATCTTATCATGTTTTAGGCTATCGGTCACAAAGCTTTAATATCTCTGAGCTGCTTCTTTGTTGAGAACAAAACGGAAAACTGCATCCCTCTCCAATGTTCAGGTGCAGTTCTGTCACTTTCATTTGTCAGCAATTAAGTATTTATTTCCCAGGGTACAGGGAAAGGAAAGCGCCCGTCGAACCCTGGCCCAGCCGTTCACCCCTTTCTCAGCTGGTTAGCGCCGCTGGCCCTCCGAGTTCACTGGCCTGGCCGACCAGGCCTAATCAGACGGAGTCACCCCGCTCACCCTGCCCGCGTCCAAGTGCGAGAGAGAGAGAGACATTTAAAAACGGAGGGGCTGAACAAATCAATAGTCCGCCGGATTTGCATGGGCCCGGATATGCAGATGGCGAGCGGCTGATGAAAAAAGGGGAGCCGTTCGAAGCGGTCCGGTTGGAGGGGAGGCGGTGTCTCCAGAGGCCGGCTGCTGCTGGGCTGGTGTTGAGTCACGGTCTACTGGGAGCTGCGCGGAGCTGTGCAGCTCTAAAGAGATCGGACTGCAGGGTTCGGTATTCTGCAAGGTTCGGTATTCGGACCTCTCCTCTCCTGATTGCTTGGCAGCGTTGCAGCTGGCTCGGGATTCTATCCTAAAAGCGGTAGCGGGCTGATCATATGCGGAGTTACAGGTCTCCTACCATGATCACGATAGAAAGGCAAACCGAAGGATGGACAGAGAGATAGAGAGGTAGAGAAGTGCCGGGGCTGACAAAAAAAGAGGAAGAGGATGGAAGGAGGGAGGGAAAGGAGTGGATTGGGTGTTTGAGCTTTGGAATTTGTTTTTAATTTTTGCTTCAACTCAGCATTCACACGTCGCAATTCGCTATGTTATCATTGGATGTATTTTCCCTTGAACTCGTTTTTCAACACTCACAATCACTGCGTCTACGTGTGAAACCTGACCTATGTCGCAGCCTAGCTCACCACTCCCATATTTTTGTCGTATTTTCGTGTCCGACGAGCGAGCCTCGGCGGGGCTTCAGCTTCAGCGCCGCGGAGACGGCATTAAGGACCAGCGCCGGAGGCGTCGCCGCAGGGCTTCCGGGCGGCGCCGCAAAGCCGCGACAGCTCTCAGCGAGTCGTGCGGACCACGTCAGCAGCGCGGCCGGCCAATCACAGTCAGCACCCGCGTCCCACTGCCGACGACAGCAGAACACACGCAGAAAACGAACAGGCCGAGCGGCCGGTCACCCAGCCTGATTGATGAGCTCTCTCCTCAACTGTGACATTCGTTTTTTGGGTGGATGAAATCCGCGCCGGAAAATCCTTACTGGTGAATGGTGATACCATTTGAGGATGACGTCTCCATTTTCGTGCTATGCCTATCGTGGATTGTGGCTGCCACGTAATTGCTTGCATTGTGAAATAGCAATTTATTCATGAGTATATGCTAGCACTCATATTTTTTCCACGGTGCACGAAGTCTACCCACCCGGTACCGTCTTCTTACTGTTAACGCCAGACCCCTTGAGACCCTAATTTTTCGCGATTATTTTTAAATGCGTGGAAGAATTTCAACCAAGCTCAGGACATGGCCGTTTCAAGACCTGCCGAAACTTTTACAATTTAGATATTTTATCGCCATTTTAATATTTCAGGCACTTGTCATTGACTCGTAATGTTAAATTTCGAGCAAGATTTTCACCCGGTATGTAGAGGCTATCATCAGTCAGTCTGTGATACGTTATGACGTCACAGCTAAGCCCCGCCTCTGTGGTCTTGGCCTGCGGCGGTTTCGGGCCGGCGCGCGGTCACTCTCGCTGTGGCGGGGAGCGGGGACGGTCGAGCGGTGCCGGAAGCCGGCGGAGTTGTGCGTAACGTCTTGTCTGGCAGTGCCCAAAGAGCGACATGACGACTGAGGAGCCATAAATGCTCAATGCGCATTGCTTGTACAATGCTGATATGTTCGCTGATATTTGTTTTCTTTTTTATAAGCTGCAAATGACGGGCAGATAGCATATACCTAACTGACATAAGGTTAGGAAATATTCACCTATATTTAAAGGGACCCTCCCACCTTAACATTAGATTTGGTTGAGATAGCCAAAATGGGGTCCCTGGCTCACAATTACCGGTTTCGGCACTCACAACATCGAGAAATGCCTTAAATCGGAAATATTGAATTTCAAAATTGCAGCATTTTGATTCAGAGGGGCTAATGCTTAGGAAATAGGAATACCCCTCTGAATGTGTGACGTCAGCGCAGATATCTAACGATTTTTAAATGTTTGACTAAAACGTTTTGTAGCACGCGGTGGTATATGCTATTTGCGCGCAACATCTGCCGCAAACGCCGCACTTCTAAAATAAAGTCGCTAGAAACAGCGGAGATCCCAAAAAAGTAAACAAAAGTAAAAGTCTAATATCTTGAAAACCGGTGAATATTTTTCGGTGAAATTTGGTAGATATTCGTTTTCGCTCTTTCTGAACCGAGCGACATCACTTTCATGCCAATTCATAAACTTTTTTGAAGGTGGGAGGGTCCCTTTAAAGCCCATGGCGCTGCAGATAATGCGATAATGGGATGTCGGATGTCACCAAGTAGCTGTCGATTTGTACATCGCTATGCAACCATCGAACAATTAAATATTAAGTTAATTGCCTTTGCTTCACATCATAAGGCTCGCTCGTATTTCAAACAGATACCTACCCTACATCGAAAATGGTATTTGTTAGGAATCGTTACCGTTTGTTCGAAGCGTGTGAGTAGTAGGTTGAGGAGTGATGGTCCTCTTGGTACTATATACAAGAGTCAACAAGAGCCTAATACCTATTTACTTGGGGTTACGGACAAAAGTACGTATCGCTAAAGCACGTAGGACAAAAGTACGTAAGCAAAAAGTACGTAGGATTAAAGTACGTATCGCAGAAGTACGTACAGTATAAAGTACGTACGGACAAAAGTACGTCAGGGACAAAAGTACGTATCGCAGAAGTACGTACAATATAAAGTACGTATGGACAAAAGTACGTCAAGGACAAAAGTACGTATCGCAGAAGTACGTACGGTATAAAGTACGTATGGACAAAAGTACGTCAGGGACAAAAGTACGTGTCGCAGAAGTACGTACTGTATAAAGTACGTATGGACAAAAGTACGTCAGGGACAAAAGTACGTATCGCAAAAGTACATAGGGTATAAAGTACGTATGGACAAAAGTACGTCACGGACAAAAGTACGTATAGCTAATGTACGTAGGGTAAAAAGTACGTATGGACAAAAGTACGTCACGGACAAAAGTACGTCACAGACAAAAGTACGTATCGCAGAAGTACGTACGTAGGGTATAAAGTACGTATGGAGAAAAGTACGTCACGTACAAAAGCCTACGCATAGCAAATGTACGTAGGGTATAAAGTAGGGTGGCCTTGGGCAAGACACCCCAAATAATTTGTTTTGCTACATAGGTAGTAGGTACCTACCTTCTTTTGTCTCACATCACCTGGAAGGCCAAATTTGTGCTCAATGTGTTCTTTGGACATTTATTTTAAATTCCACCCCTCAAATTCATTCACTTATGATCGGACTCCCCGCTAGGAAGTGATTTGTGAAGCAACTGCAAATGGGGCATTTTGCCCCAACCCCAGGGCAAAACGCCCCACGGCCTGAGGCAAGAAGCCCCATACACTAGATTAAACATTGAACATGGTAGTTGGCTAAATCTTACATGAGAGGTCCGTTAGACTGCTGGAGGCACGGCATTGAAGGTAACACCTTCCATCCTATCAAGTGTTCAGCTATGACACTATTGTATGACCAGGTTTTTCACCTGCTACATAAGGCCAAATAGTAAATTATTGCAATGCAAATCAGTTAACAATATACCTACTTCTTTTGCCATACAGTTGCTGAGAAAAATACATATGAATGCATAGAAACTTGTTGTTCGCCAGCTACCGAACATTAGGAAGTGGATAGTCCGAACAACACATGAGGTATTGAAACGCCCCACGGGGCTTTTTGCCCCGCGACCTACTGGGCCGTTTTACCCCATCACGTAGTTCGGTCAGCGAACAACGCCTTGCGCTCCAGCAAGACATAATTTATTACGAACCAACCCGGCATCATAAGCGTTAGACAACAGTTGTTCAAAATACATAGAAGTTGTTAACCTGATGTGGACCACAAAAGAACGCGATTATGTATAATCAGACAACCAAACATAAAAATTACTCAACAAACACATTTTTGGCTATATCTCCCTAGAGAATTATCACAATTTCTTTCCAGTCTGCCCATATAATGATCATATAGCGCACATTTAACAGAAGAGAGGATCTTTCCCCAGAACCCTGCCAGTTCCGAGAAACATCGGTGAGGCGTTTTACCTCGGCGGGGCGACTTGCCCCGGTCTACCCTACGTGTGGACAAAAGTACGTCACGGACAAAAGTACGTAGGTATAGCAAATGCACGTAGGGCATCAAGTGGGTATAGTACGTACATACCTACCCCACCCTTGGGTTAAGTTGTTCAACGTATAATACCTTTCTTATTCTTTATTTAATGAGCATTTGTTACAAGGCATAGCAAAGTTTCTCGATGAGTAAATGGGCAAAATGGACAAAGCTATATTATTTGGTATATGAATTTATCATGAGTTCCCTGTTAGTATGGCAACAGAGCAGCAATAAAGAAAAAGTGGCTCGACTTACACTACTATACCCTACTTCTAGCATACGTACTTTCTACACTACGTACTTTGGCATACGAACCGTACGTACTTTTTGCATACGTACTTTTTACATACGTACTTTTGCATACGAACATTTGCGTACGTACTTTTGGCATACGTACTTTATACACTACGTATTTTTGCATACGTTATTTTGCGTACGAACATTTGCGTACGTACTTTTGGCATACGTATTTTATACACTACGTACTTTTGAATACGAACTTTTGCGTACGAACATTTGCGTACGTACTTTTGGCATACGTACATTTTACACTACGTTCTTTTTGCATACGTACTTTTGCGTTCGAACATTTGCGTACAGTATATCTAAAAAGTATGTCCCCTGGTTTGGCTCTCCCACAGGAGGCGAATCGGTAACTTGGCTGAATCCCAATTGCGGCACCCGGCCGCCAGGGTCGCTGCCGCGCGAGCGGCCTTGACCGCTCGCATGTCATTGGCAGTTCGGTCCCTCCCCATCTATACCGATGTGGGGAGGGGAAGAGAGGGAAGGGAGCGGCTTTCGCTCGGCACTTGGCGATACCTGGCTGACCCCGCGCTCCCTCCTGCCCTCAGGCGAAGACCGACTTCCTGGCCTGTAGCGGCCCAGCGGAAAACCGAGCTCGCGGGGCGCGACTCCATTGGCCCAATCTTATAAATGGAATGCTGTCGTATTCACGGCATTAGATAATATTAATAGTGATACCAGCAGTGGATGTGGTAAAATACAGTCCAAAATAAACGAAAGCACACGATTCGTGCGTAATGCGCCCTCCCATTCAAATAAGCCCGCCCACTTCGATAGATGGTGTGGTTTCTTAGGGCGTAAAAGATGCAAAACACTACCGATTTTTTTTTTTTAAGCTCGGCCACTGGGACCGACAATATACAATTGACTGAAATGCATGAAAACCATTTTGCATTTAGGTAATAGCCGTTTTCTGCACCCAAACTTTAGCCAGTGACACCCTGTCCATTCTAAAGCGTTTATAAGATTGGTCCCAGCACCCGATTTTATATGAGTAAGTCGTGTAGCCAGGAGCCTGCCACTAATAGGGTTAAAAAGCATCTTATTTCTAACGAATTTATTATTATGGCCACTTTTACAGGACGTCTATAGAGCTTTGACTTTCACATTTCTTCCTCGTTCAGGAGAAACGTTTTAACCCTCACCGGACCTTCAGGTTTTCTGAATACCGAGGGGACGTTGGGGGTTGGAAGTGAGGAAACAACCCCCTTCGCCGATTCGCCCCTAATTGAGCTAGAGCCTCACGAAAGAAACGATCGTGTGCGTCGTTACGAAATGCAGCGATTGGTCTCCGATTTAAAGGGACCCTCCCACCTTTGAGTTGAGATAGCCAAAATGGGGTCCCTAGCTCACAATTACCGGTTTCGGCACTCACAACATCGAGAAATGCCTTAAATCGGAAATATTGAATTTCAAAATTGCAGCATTTTGATTCAGAGGGGCTAATGCTTAGGAATACCCCTCTGAATGTGTGACGTCAGCGCAAATATCTAACGATTTTTAAATGTTTGACTAAAACGTTTTGTAGCACGCGGTGGTATATGCTACTTGCGCGCAACATCTGCCGCAAACGCCGCACTTCTAAAATAAAGTCGCTAGAAACAGCGGAGATCCCAAAAAAAAGTAAACAAAAGTAAAAGTCTAATATCTTGAAAACCGGTGAATATTTTTCGGTGAAATTTGGTAGATGTTCGTTTTCGCTCTTTCTGAACCGAGCGACATCACTTTCATGCCAATTCATAAACTTTTTTGAAGGTGGGAGGGTCCCTTTAAGGACCAGGGTCAGCCGATGACTTCGGAGGTCAGGTCAAGTGGCCCAAGGCACAGGTTCGGTTTTTGGTAAATAACTTCGCTAAAAATGATCGCAGATCCGCGATTTTAGCAGCATCGTGTTTGTCTAGCTCAGGCGTGTCGAATGGTATGCTTTTTCTTCGGGTGAGATCAACTTAACCCTCGCCCGTATAAAGGGAAGGGGGTCGAACGGACCCCCTCCCTCGGTTTTTCGCGAATAACTCGCGTAAAAAGCGGCCGATCGCGACGAAACTTTCAGTACCCTCGCGTTAATCAATTTTACACCCACCCTGAAATTGTCATGACCCTGACCTTAATGACCTTTGACCTGCGACCTACTTTTCGAGACCATGTTTGGCCGGAATCGCGATTCGGCGTATGTCGGCTCGCATTAGCGGCGCGTTTGCAGTCTTTTCGTGGTTTTAAGCGTTCAAACATGGGATATGATCTTGCTTCCATGCATTAGGGTGGGTGTCAAGGTCACCGGAAAGTCAGGTCAGGTCATTGACATATGAACATTTACGAAGTAGTTTTGGTGCCCTCGTAACATGTTGCGAAGCTGTCAGAGGCGGTTGCCACCTACTACGAATACCCTTACTGGTTGACCTGACCTGACCTGACCCGACCTGGCCTAAATGCATGAAGACATCATCTGTGATCAAAACTAACATGATATTCGTGATCAGCACCCCGAAAACCCCATAGCAGCCACGCTTTACGACTTTCTAACAGGTCCCGATTTCCCCGACTTTTGGGTCATTGACCTGACCTGGAAAGTCAACCGATGACCTAGGACCTTAAAATTGGGTATCATCGACTTCCTCTCGTCACGGCCAACACGCTCGTTTTTTCCGCGAAGCTCTAGCTCGATCAGGGGCGAAACGGCAAGGGGGGGTCCAACGGACCCTTATACGTTTGAGGCTGGAAAAAACACCAATACGGGCGAGAGTTAGGTGTTAACCTCGGGTCAAGGTCAGGTCACAGCCCGTCAGGTCACGAAGCTGGTCAAAGGAGGTCATATTGCATATCAATCGATTCGGCAGGTCTTTTCATGTCCATTAGTGGCTTTATCGACTCGGTAGCTTTATTTGATCGGGAGTTATTGACGAAAAACTGATAGCCTTAGTTACGTGATAAATGACGTCACGCAAGATCAACAAAGCAAAATTGAAGCATCAGACCTTGCAAGGAGCGCATGAAATCACGATTCCGTGTGCTTGAGAATTTGAGATAGTTGTATATCATTTCCGGACCAAACTAGCAATTTCCATATTCCCCTGACTTTTAATGGTGAGAGATTGACCTGATCTCAGGCGACCCTTCAGAAAATCCTAGATATACATTTATACAAGTTGTGAGACCTCTCGATCATACTATAAGATCCTGTAAGTTTCATCTCCCTATGAAAGCTCTGCACTGAGGGTGTTGCGAAGTTGGAACATTTTAGCATAGTCCTAAAATGTTCATTTTAGGACAGTTTAGGACAGTTTCACACAGTTCATTTTAGGACTGCTCATTTATGACGTCATAGATCAGTGACCTGACTTGACTTAAAAATGCGGTTGGCGTAAAAAAATTCGACTTATCAAATCCCGACTAAAAAAAATCGACTTATAATCCGGTTAATCAAATCCCGACCATGTTTTTACCTGGCCATTAATGTTCTAGCCTTACAGGTGATTGTTTGAACGCGGAAGATGCTGAATCTTGGTTAACCCCATACTTATCGTATGATAAAGAACGTCAGTGTTAGAAAGTTAATTAACAATTTTATTTAGGATAGTTTAATTCAAGTGGGTATAATCCGACTTGACAATTTACTAGGAGGGTTTTGCAGCGCTATTAGTTCGGCATTTAATTATAAATCATTGCTAATTTCGATCCGGATATCGTTATTCAATGCTGGCCTTTGCGTCCTCAGAAAAGTTGTTTATACCTAGTCATGAAGGCTTGCATTGCCATTAACCCATACTTTCCATTTTTCAGCACCATTATTCGCCGTAGTTGACCAGGTGTTTTTCTTCAGCTCTCCCCTGAATCCTTTGGCTTAGACCTGGCGTATCACCCGTGCATCGCAAGACGCATCTACCACACACAAGTTCATGATCCCCACGAACCCACATCAGCGTCCGTTCGCTTGGTGTGTGACCCCTTGACCTTTGGCCGCGACAACTGCCAGCTTGCCGGAGCACCCCTCCCTACACGCGCTGCCCCGCACGCTCCCCTCCCTCTCCCCCCCCCCCCGGGTCGTGTCACGAAGGTTCGGGCTTACGCTACTACCGGCCGCTGCGCAGCTGTCACCTAGCGCTTGGGAATGTGTGGTCTGGTGCGGATTCAGCCAACTACCGGCTCGCGACACCAGCGCCACGTAGTGGCGACGGTACATTCTTTTTAGACACACTGTACGTACTTTTGGCATACGTACTTTATGCACTACGTACTTTTTCATACGTACTTTTGCGTACGAACATTTGCGTACGTACTTTTGACATACGTACTTTATGCACTACGTACTTTTGCATACGTACTTTTGCGTACGAACATTTGCGTACGTACTTTTGGCATACGAACTTAATCGCCTACGTATATTTGCGTACGAACATTTGCATACGTACTTTTGTCCTACGTACTTTAGCGATACGTACTTTAGTCCTAAAATCATTTACTTGACCGTCTGCTGCAATTGATTCATAGCACGTGAAGCGTCAGCGAAATTCTTAGTCCTTTACAGATGGCAGGGGTGTCGTTTGTACAGAGGTCGCTGATGGGCACGGGTCAATGCCGCAGTCGTGGGCGGAGCCTAATGTCATGACGTAGAAAGCCTCTATCCAGGATGGAAAAACAGTTAACATTACGAGTCAATGACAAGTGCCACAAATATTTAAGTGACGACAAAATGTATTTGAAGAAAAAGTTTCGGCAGGCCTTGAAACAGCTACTTCCTAAATATGGTTGAAATTATTCCACGCATTTAAAAATAATCGCGAAAAATTAGGGTCTCAAGGGGTCTGGCGTTAACAGTAGTTTAGTCGTTCGTCCTCCATTTGCTGCAATGTGAACCTTGCTACGTAGAAGCTATAGCAGACGGTCTAAAAGAAACCCTCGAACTGAGGGATTACAAAGGTTTTATGCATATCTCCGGGTGCGCTAGGTTTCAGTCTCTGAACTGTGATACTGATCAGTTTTCGGTTCTTCGGGACCGAGACCCTTGGTCCATGGTTTTTTTATTTAGAGATATGCATAAATGAATGCCGTTTCACGTTTGTCAATCGAGTAATGACGGCTGCGGGCGGGCCATTGAGCACTTGCAACATTTTGCCCGTGAGTTGTAAATGCATACATGTAGCGTGAAGTGTCATCTCCGGGCTGCAGTTCAGTAAATAGACTGTGAGCTCTACTGCCAGAAGTGTGACTGAATTTCGAGCCAGGGACTGTGGTTGTGGAATGCGTTCTCGCACTTTGTGGTTTGGACTGTGATCTGCGCAGACTGTGGGCAGGGTCCTGTAGACTATGCGCCGTGAACTGTGAATTGTGGACGGGTGGCGGGCGGTGGCAGCTCCGAGCCGCCGCCACGCGGTCATCTGACTGATGACGCTCGATCGGCCGCTGGCGGTCGGATGGATGACCTGACCGCGATCGGTCGGATTGATGACCTGACCGTACGGTCGGTCAAATTGATGACCTGACCTCACGGTTGATGACCTAGCAGCGGCAAGTCTGAATGACGACCAACTTGCGGTCGGTCGGTCGGAATGATGACCTGACCGCGGTCGGATTGATGAACACAGCAGCAGACGATCAGATAGATAACCTGCGCGGTAGCGGCAGCAGTGATGACCCGGTCACCGGCGTACACCTTCTCCTTTCTGGTTAGGACTAAGTCGACGGCTTCTTTCTTCTTCTTTCGCCGCACTAATTACCGATTCAGATATTGGCTCTGATAAAGTGTAACTTTGAAAACTTGTTTTCGTGCATTTACGAAATAAATGCATCCAAATTGAATCTTTCTGGCTCAAGAAGTTGTTTTCATTTATATTAATGCTGGATAGATATCCTTACATGTCCGTTGACAACTGATATTTATCAGCGGTCAATGGTTACCGAGCATTTTTGTCATGTGACCAATATGTCGACGGCTTACAGCTTACATACATCCACAATCTCTGGTTTATACGGACCATCAGTAACATTACCTTTTAACCGCTGAAGCAATACAATGACCAATGCCCGCCATTGTCCACAGACCAGTGGGCAGTGACCGGTGCCCTGGTCGCCTCCATTGCTGTCCGTGGGGGCACTATGGTGTGGGTGAGACGCCATTTTGTGCGCCGGACCCGGGCCGGCACCGCCAGTTTGGGGTAAAGCGGCCGTTTTTGATAGGCGGTTGGCCGCGCGCGCCACAGGGGAGGGCTCTCTCCTCCCCCACTCGGCGGCTCCCCTCGCGCGGCGCGGGGGAGCGGGGGAGGGGAGGGGAGCGGCGCCGCCGGCCATTCGGGACCGCTGTTACAGGGGAGCAGCAGGGGAGACCGAGAGGGGAGGAGGGGAGCGTCTCTGGAGGACCCTCAGTGAGGGGCCGTGCTGCCCGCCACTGATGGAGGATTGGCGTGAGCAGACCGTATTTGCAGGAAGCGTGATAAAACGGTCCTACGGGAAGCTCGCTGCATCGCGATGATTAGTAAACCGTGATGTTTTCTGTCAGGCTGTAAGATCATATCTCCAGGAAATGATTAGGACGCATGGAGCTGATCAGTGATCACTTCACTCCGGTCTTTTGAAAGAAATAAAAACTAGGCATTGTAGTTAAAACAGCTCGATGTTGTCGAATCTTGTTTACGCCAGTGAAGAAACTGTTTACACTGAGGAGCTCCCACAAGCAAGATTGGGATTGATTGCAGTTTGTTGTGTCGTGGTCCAAATTGAAAGAGGTTCGACACTTGTCTCACATAGCAGATGATGCTAAATGCATCCAGTTACATAAATCACTTGAGAATATTGAACGTTCTTTTAACTTTGAAGAGACACTGTATAAATGAGATGAATGAACACCATAGAGTAACATCAGAATCTAACTTATGATGCAATGGTTTGTTAGTAAAGGTATTGTCTTCAATGTCTTCAACCTTGTCTTCAATGTGCATTTTAGGCACACGTACGCTACATACCTATATCGCGCACGACCAATTTCTTATTTAGGTAACTTTATCGAAAGATGTAGGCATGAGATACGAAAAATTATTACTCTCTTGGGCACGACACCTTTTCAAACGATTGATAGTCAGTCAGTCAATCAATTAATTGAACAAAACAACCTATCATAACAACAAGACATATTAGGTACATTAATACGTTACATTACACTTACACTACGTCAACGTAATGTAAATGTTAAGTGTAAGGGAGTAAAAAAAATGTAGTGTAACGTCAATGTAATGTAGAGTAGAGCAACGTATTTCGCTGCCATAATAAAACGTAAAACGTGTGAACTAAGCTCAAGTGGGATGAATCCTAACTGACATCTAACATAAGTGATGTACTTTGCCTCCGTGAAGTCCACTCTGATTTAAGACAAATGGTTTGGGGTCCTCTGTTTATTGGTCTTTGAAGAATGTCCCCCAAGTTAACACAAATTTTACGTTTATCGTGTTTATTCATTATTGAGGGTATGGTGCACCTAGCATTTTTATTCAAGCCCAGCATTAGCATGGATGAGGATGAGGCCATGGCTTAGTAATTTTAGGCATTTCACTTATTGCAGCAGAATAATTAGTCAGTCTGGAAACTTGCCAGGAAGTTGCTGTTAATGAGTGCTTAAACATATTTGCATGGATAAAAAATGTTCTATCCCATAGAAATGGGCACCAACAACCATACCCAGACATTTACTCCAAGTAAATAAAAAAACACACACACATATACCTACACACATACAAGCACACACACAAACACGGTTCAGACCTTTTTCAATCCTGTCGAACGCAGAACGCTACAGCTTCAGAGCCTACCGAAAAACATTCATTCGCACAGCACACCCTTTGAGCGTGTGCAATGCGTACCCCTTTGGTACCGTGTAATTTGGCCGTGTGTGGCGGCCCCACCGGCTGTGGGCGCATCAAAGAGCGCTTTCACGTGCCACCGGCAGCTGAGGCCAGCTAGCTATGTGTGTATGTGTGTGTGTGTGCGACGACCCGCCCCGCCCCGGCCGGGCCCGGTCTGGCCTGAGTCGGCGACTGACGGCTGAATGCGCCCCATCGCGTGAGAACCGGTGTCGGCTTATCACCCCGTCTCGATCACGTTTAAACGGTTGATGGTGAGCCGCAATCGGATTGTGTTATCGGCTAGCTGGCAAAACAGCCATACTATAAAGGCCTGGCTACATTATGCGTTTTCTGCGTGCATTTTTTGCAGGTTTGCGTTTTTCGCGTAATATCGTTGCATGAAAATGTTATAAATAATATAGCTTTTACATTAGTTATACGCAAAAGTTCATAAAACTCTTATATTTACTAAAATCTAATATAAAATATCACAAAAACGTAATACCGTTTATTTTCCTAGAATGATATTACGCAAAACCCGCAAACCCGCAATAAAACGCACGCGGAAAGCACATAGTGTAGCCAGGCCTTAAGGGCTTTCAGGTTTTATACACCATCAGCCTGATTGTGTAGGCACATGGCTAGCCCGCAAGGTTTTCGAAAATAGTGCAGACAATTGCGCTGACGATATCGAATAGGCAAGTTATGAATCTTCTCTTAACAACGTTTAACTTTGTTTAATAAACAATTCAACTTCATTGAAACGTTGTAATGAAGCCTTCAGCAGGATAATTTCATTCATCTTCTAGCTAGCCATACTGCAGAAGTAAAAATGCCTAATGCAATAAAATGCATAAAATAAACACAATATGCATAAGTAAGATATGTATAGAAAGAATTCAATATCAAATACTTACCATGCGTCGACGTCGTCTATTAGGTGTTCGATGAATTATGTGCCAATGTTTCAAATGTGCACGAGTACCTATATTATTTTTTATCTCGCGTGATTTTTAATTCACCTAAAGGGACAACACAAAAGTACTAAACCTTACCTACAAATGTTTTGATGCATGGACATTGAACATTGTATAAAACTAAATATGCAAATGCTTGAAATATTTTGTTCTTTAAAGCAGCTACAAGCAAGCATCAATGCAGCCTAGTAAAATAAATGCCTGATGTCGAGCGTATTCAACCTTCTCCATAGCAGCCCACCGCCCGTATATACCGACAGATCGACTGACTGCCATGAAGATGACTGTCCGATCATGACCATCAACCAGTTCCGTTTTCTGAGCAGAACGATCGCCATCGAGCTGGGTCAGAAGTCATGGGCCGTTCTGTTTTGGCGGCGTCCACTCGGGCCTGGTCGTAAAACGGCGGTGCAGCGGCGGGTCGTCCCTCACCCCTTCTCTGCAGCTACCGACCGGCCGGCCAAAACGGAACAGCAGGCGTCCTTCCGAACAGTTGAACGCGCCATTCGACCATCAAAGTCGATGGCATACCGCCGGCCATCGAGAGGGGGAGAGGTCGAGAATCGAGTGCATTTTTCTGATCGACTGCTCCATCGTCTCCTTTTCCCTTACGTTAGTCCCTATCTATGCCTATCCACTTGGTGAGCATTCGACTTATTCTCTCTGGACTCTGGATCGTTTGCCCTCTATCATCATTGCTCTAAAAATTCTTAAGATCCATGATTTCTATTCAGGTTCTCTGTTCTTTTCTCCGGTTCTTGCTTCTTTTCTTTTCTTGCTTCTGACGCTTGTTTTCTCTTTCTTCGTTTCACTCACCTCCCCTTCTCGTGTTTCTCATCCTCTCTCTTCCTTGCTTCCCCTCCTCGGGCGGCTCCAGAGTGCCGCTTTGGTACCGAAGAAAAATACATAAACGTCGCAAAACTGGATAAGCAGACGGGGGACCGACTCACCATTGGCGGTGCGTGCCACCGTCGCCATGACAACGCCGGACCGTGGCCATTTTAGCATCGGTAACGACGCGGTGTGGATCATCGACAGTTGAGGTTTACGGTCGACGAGGGAGGCGCGCGGACGCCGTAACCCGTCTAATGGATATTGGACCGGGTATAACCGACGCCGAGGTAGCAGGACGCGCGCGCGCTCCGCCGGCCGGCGCCGAGCGCAAAAAAAAAAAAACGCCGACGCAGGGGCCTGCGGCGACCAACCTGGCGCGGCGTCGGCGTATTGATCACAGTGGTGGGACAAACACGGCGCGCTGGCGGCGGCGGCGGCTGACCGGCACTGCTGGGCGCTGACGGTGGCGGCTGACCGATGCTGCTGGCCGCTGACGGTGGCGGCTGACCGGCACTGCTGGGCGCTGACGGCGGCCTCGGCGGCTGACCGGCGCTGATAAACTGACCTCATTCAGCAAGCTGACTGGTGATGCTGTATTGAACTCAGAGGCTCAGAGCTGAGGATGGTGATGTTGCGCTGACCTCAGCGGCTCAGAACTGCTCAATTGACATCAGCGGCAGAACGGTGCCGACGAACTGACCCAACCCAGCGGCTGACCAATGACCATGTCACACACTCGTCCATACATTTATGCAGCGGCATTCACGCGATTGGTGGCTTTTCAGCCAGCATTGCATCTGATCGTTGCTTTGATGTAAACGGTGCCTGTCAATGTGCATGCTTACTGTACTCGTATAGCCTGCTCGTTCTCATGTAGATGAGTGGCCGTATCGGGTTGACAGAATTATTGACAGTTCCGTTGGCCTTATATGGGGGTTGAGGTAGGCTGCCACGGGCCAACATCGTCACTTACAATGCACAGTTTCGTAACTTGTCGCGAAGTTCAGCTCAGTTATTAACCGCGCCATTAACCCGCGACCGCCTGGGGGGGGGGTCGGATCCGACCCCCCCCCCTCCGTTTTTCTTGAATAACTCATGAACCGCTTACGCTATCTACTTGAAACTTGGCATACCTTCTCCCCCATCAATTTGACGTCTCCTGTGCAATTTTTAAGATTTTTTTTTTAATTTGAGATATATCGATTTTAGTGATGTAACTACATGGCGTTTTCAGTCAAAAAATGGTAAATGTTTAAAAAATCGCCAAAAATCGAAGTTTTAAGCAAATTGCAAATTAAGGACATGAATAGATGCAGCTCAACGAGTTCTTTAAAATGGCTATCTCGGATTTTCCATAAAGTGCGTTTTTCACCCCTAAAAATTAAAAAAACTATATTTTTTGGAAAACAGCTAATAAAATCCAAAATTTTGAGAATTTCCAAAAAACCGGAATATATGTTATAGAGCTCTATTAGAACATTATATGTCCCAAATTTCAACTTTCTATCTTGATTTTTGACCCCCAAATTGTAAAAAAATAGCTCCAACATGCATAGGGCATGGTGACGTCATAAGCATTTTCGTTAATTAGAGGCACTTCTGAACATTGCATATAAAAACAAATGGCACCACTAGATTTCTGGGTCAAAGCTCGTCTAGAAAAGTGCATTTTTATGTCAAAAATAAAAAGTTGAAAATTGACCTTTTTTCTTGGCCCTCGGTTAGTTATATATGGTATAAACGATTTTTTATGCTTTCAATGCACACTTATCACCAGCACAGTGACTTGGGGTCACATATCACCATTACCATCGGATTCGGCGTGAAAAATAAGCCATAAAACATGTGCCGCACGCCCATGTAGCAGAAAGTGAAAACCGTGACCTTTCGTGACCTGACCTGACCTTGACCCGTACTTAGTATGACCCCTATACGCACATGGTACCTTCACTAGGCCTTTGAGGTCATTTTTGGTGAGTTTCGAGCAGCCAGCTATCGATTCCGCTGTCCGTAAGCCTAATCATGCAAAACCCCAGAATTTGACCTTTGACCTGACCTTGACCCGAAAGTTGACCTCAATCTTAAAATCTTAAGAGTGCTTTGGGAAGGTCTCGTAGAGACCTTTCGAACGCCGCCTCGCGGGGCTCGATACGACCATTGGTTCTCGAGATAACAGGGGGGGGGGGGTCGGATCCGACCCCCCCCCCCCCCAGGCTGTCGTGGGTACGGAAATAGCCCAGGCGGTGCCGGGTTAACTCACGGCAGACAAGCGGGACTTCGCATGCTGTAACTTCCCTTGGACCTTTTGTGTAGGTATAAAGTATTAACCAAGAAAAAGATATGGAGAGAAATAGGGCGAGGGAAAAATAGAGAAAGTGTAGATTGAGAAAAGGAAGAGATGAGAAAGAGAGAAGAGAGAGAGTGAGAGAGAGAGAGAGAGAGAGAGAGAGAGAGAGAGAGAGAGAGAGAGAGAGAGAGAGAGAGAGAGAGAGAGAGAGAGAGAGAGAGAGAGAGAGAGAGAGATAGAGAGAGAGGAGGGAGAGATAAGCATACACAACTCAATATACTATGGAGCTAAAAAGTTCGAGCGAAAACGACCCACCTACCCAATACAAACTAGCATTTGATTCCCATCACGCACATTTTATGGCTTTAATTTCGGGATGGGAGCACCAACGTTTGCGAACTTTTTAGGCAAACAGCCGTCCCCGTTCCTCTCCCTTTAGGTATACGGAGGGGAGACGTTGAAAGACCTCAGCTGCCGAATGCCACGGCGGAGACGACTGTCGTCGATGTCGTGACAAACGCCATGTGAGGAGAGAATAGAGAGATTTTTCGATTTCCGACGAACCATAACATAAATATCCTCACGGTCTGAATATCCCCAGCTGTGAAAATGAACATTGAACAATAAACAAAACTAATTAACGACTATAATATAGTTGTAAAAGCTTATGCTACTATGTAGCTTATAAGCTACTTTGTAAGCTACTTGTCTATATAGTTGTAAAAGCTACTTTGCTAAGTACCTACGTGATGCCGTCCTCATTTGCAGTCAATGTCGAAAGGATTTTATAATCCTATAACAATTTAGTCCAGACCGTCATGGGCAAAGCATTATTTAAGAAGTTTCTTCAATGCAATACTTGAATACAAAAAAAAAAAACAGGCACAGTTCAATGTTGCGACTTGCGGGTGACCCAAGTGATACCTACCAGTGCGCACGTACGGCTCTGGGCACGCGGGTTATTGGGTACTGATTAGGAGTCGTGCGGCCCTGGGCACATTTCGGGCAGGGATTGTGCCGCACTGAGTCCGTATTCGGTCTAGGGACTAGGCCCGTACTGATGCCGTGCGGTAGGGTAGGTACTCGGTACCTGCTCGTTGGGAGTCGTACGGTGCCGGAGCGTATAACCGGGTAGGAGTTCTACGGTACTGGGTGCATACCTGGGTAGAAGTCATACGGTACTGGGTCTCTACTAGAGCACTTCACGGATAGGCTTTTTAGGATCCGGCCCGGCCCATATCCGGCAAGTCATATCCAGATCCGCCCATTATCCGCCTTTCTTTGAATATCAGAATCCGGCCCACCCATGGCCCGTATTGCAGCCAAACTTCCAAAAAATATCCGTAATAATCCGTTTCACCAATAACTGGTTTCACCCAAAACTGGACTAACAAATTCAATCTAAGGGACCAGACAGCCATACAAGTCTTGTGACAAGTGAGTGTCATAAAATGATGCCTATTACTTTAATCAAACCTCTGCTGCCGCTTAACACATTAGGCTAATTTTTAACTTCAATGTTGAATGTTAATATTTTGATCCGTTTTGATCCGGGTTCAACCTTCAATTCCCAAATCCGGCCCGCCCATATCCGTTCTTTTTTAACAAATTTAGAATCCAATCCTATCCGGTCCGCGGATTTATCCGTGGATAACGGATTTATCCGGCCCATGAAGTGCTCTAGTCTCTACTAGGAGTTGCATGGCCCTGGGCACGTGCTGACGTACGGTTTTCGACGAGTACGTGCCCAGACGGGCGCGCATGCCGACGAGATGCCTCGTCCTGTCGAAGGGAGCTGCTCGTTGAGCGTATATGTTTACCTATACCTACCTACGAATTACGATACCTAGGTCACGCGCCCGTTACGACTTACGATGGGATTTGGGACACGTGTTCTCCAGCTGAGGTCACAACTAACTATGATTTATGGAAGGCTACTTACCTACATACCTGAACTTATTTATAGTCACCGTGCTTGAACTCAAAAGTTAAAATGGAAAATGTCCCCACGGTGTGATCATTCATTATGTTATTATTGTACAATAATAAGTACCTTATTGTACAATAAGGAAAATATACGAGAAGATTACTTCAAGTCAGGAAGAAAATTTGGTAGCTGTGATTTAGATATTTACGGCGCAGCTGTTACGATATACTGCACTTTGTTCACAGTGGAATTCTGTTCTTTTTTACAAAAAGTAGCTTTTGTATATTGATAGAGACAAGTAGAAAAACACGGAACAAATAGTGCATGGACGCGTTTCGATTATTAAAGGGACCCTCCCACCTTCAAAAAAGTTAATGAATTGGCATGAAAGTGATGTCGCTCGGTTCAGAAAGAGCAAAAACGCATATCTACCAAATTTCATCGAAAAATATTCACCGGTTTTCAAGATATTAGACTTATACTTTTGTTTACTTTTTGGGATCTCCGCTGTTCCTAGCGACTTTATTTGAAAGTGCGGCATTTGTTGCGCGCAAAGCAGCATATACCACCGCGTGCTACAAAACGTTTTAGTCAAACATTTAACGGACGTTCGAAAGCCTGATGACGTCATCAGATTCCCGTAATGGTTAAGAGATAGGGACCACGCTGGTCCCACCCTGCAAGTAAAGGGAAGAAATTTCTTGAACACCATAAAGCTGCGGGGGTTGCGACCAGGATAAATGGTGGTTTCTGAGCCTGGCCGCAAACTTGGCTATCTCAACTCAAAACTAATGTTAAGGTGGGAGGGTCCCTTTAAATCTTCATCAGCATGACATAATCACGTGCATCAAGTGCTATGATATTCAGATTCACTTTCAAATGCACATTCAAAAAAACTCACCAAATGCAAAGTTTTGGCTACCATCGTGTAGCCAGGAAAGCCCTGATTCTGAAAATATATATCCCAATACATGACACTCAATAGTTTACGAGATATACCTGTTTTCCTTTTGAAGGTCATTCAAGGTCATATAGTGGCAGGTCATCAAAAAAACTCACCAATATACACCAAAATTACAGGATATATAGTCCAAAGCAGCCTCCATCGAATGGTGGTAGTCGCTATTCATGACACTTCTGCGTTTTTGGTACAGGGGCCATTTTTATTTTCAAATGCCTATCTCGCTAATGTTAACACTGCCTGACTTAAAGGCCAATAACTCCCAAAGTACATCACCGTTCTCTTTCATCTTTTGGTGACACGTTTGCAAGGCCCTGGGGCAGTTTTTGGTCAAGTGCCTACCCATGACGCCTTCTCAAATCGTTTGTACGCGGGTTTGAAAATTTGATATTTTTGGTCATACGGCCAAAGTCATCAAAAAAGAACTCACCAATATGCACAAAAATTACAGGATATATAGTCCAAAGTGACCTCCATCGAATGGTGGTAGTCTCTATTCATGACACTTCTGCGTTTTTGGTACAGCAGCCACATTGATATTCAAATGCCTATCTCGCTAATGTTAACACTGCCTGACTTAAAGGCCAATAACTCCCAAAGTACATCACCGTTCTCTTTCATCTTTTGATGACACGTTTGCAAGGCCCTAAGGCAGTTTTTGGTCAAGTGCCTACCCATGACGCCTTCTCAAATCGTTTGTACGTGGGTTTGAAAATTTGATTTTTTTTTGTCATACGGCCAAAGTCAACAAAAAAGAACTCACCAATATACACAAAAATTACAGGATATATAGTCTAAAATGACCTCCATCGAATGGTGGTAGTCCCTATTCATGACACTTCTGCGTTTTTGGTACAGCAGCCACATTGATATTCAAATGCCTACCTCGCTAATGTTAACACTGCCTGACTTAAAGGCCAATAACTCCCAAAGCACATCACCGTTCTCTTTCATCTTTTAATGACACGTTTGCAAGGCCCTAAGGCAGTTGTTGGTCAAGTGCCTACCCATGACGCCGTCTCAAATCGTTTGTACGCGGGTTTGAAAATTTGATTTTTTGGTCATACGGTCAAAGAAAAAGAACTCACCAATATGCACAAAAATTACGGCATATATAGTCCAAAGTGACCTCCATCGAATGGTGGTAGTCCCTATTCATGACACTTCTGCGTTTTTGGTACAGCGGCCACATTGATATTCAAATGCCTATCTCGCTAATGTTAACGCTGACTGACTTGGATGGGTATAACTCCAAAAGTACATCTCCGATCTTGTTAAACTTTTAGTGGCACGTTAGCAAGGCCCTGGGGCAGTTTTTGGTCAAGCGCCTACCCATGACGCCTTCTCAATACTTTTGTACGCGGGTTTGAAAATTTAATTTTTTTGGTGATACGGCCAAAGTCAACAAAAAAGAACTCACCAATATGCACAAAAAACGCAGAATAAAAAAAAAACGCAGAAGTGTCATCAATGAATAGCGACTACCACCATTCGATGGAGGTCACTTTGGACTATATATGCCGTAATTTTTGTGCATATTGGTGAGTTCTTTTTGTTGACTTTGGCCGTATGACCAAAAAAATCAAATTTTTAAACCCGCGTACAAACGATTCGAGAAGGTGTCATTGGTAGGCACTTGACCAAAAACTGCCTTAGGGCCTTGCAAACGTGTCATCAAAAGATCAAAGAGAACAGTGATGCACTTTGGGAGTTATTGGCCTTTAAGTCAGGCAATGTTAACATTAGCGAGATAGGCATTTGAATATCAATGTGGCCGCTGTACCAAAAACGCGGAAGTGTCATGAATAGCGACTACCACCATTCGATGGAGGTCACTTTGGACTATATATGCCGTAATTTTTGTGCATATTGGTGAGTTCTTTTTTGTTGACTTTGGCCGTATCACCAAAAAAATCAAATTTTCAAACCCGCGTACAAAAGTTTTGAGAAGGCGTCATGGGAAGGCACTTGAACAAAAACTGCCCCAAGGCCTTGCTAACTTGCCACTAAAAGTTAAACAGGATCGGAGATGTACTTTTGGAGTTATACCCATCCAAGTCAGTCAGCGTTAACATTAGCGAGATAGGCATTTGAATATCAATGTGGCCGCTGTACCAAAAACGCAGAAGTGTCATGAATAGCGACTACCACCATTCGATGGAGGTCACTTTGGACTATATATGCCGTAATTTTTGTGCATTTTGGTGAGTTCTTTTTTGTTGACTTTGGCCGTGTCACCAAAAAAAAACAAATTTTCAAACCCGCGTACAAAAGTTTTGAGAAGGCGTCATGGATAAGCACTTTACCAAAAACTGCCCCAGGGCCTTGCAAACGTGTCACTAAAAGATCAAAGAGAACAGTGATGCACTTTGGGAGTTATTCGCCTTTGAGTCAGGCAACGTTAACATTAGCGAGATAGGCATTTGAATATCAATGTGGCCGCTGTACCAAAAACGCAGAAGTGTCATGAATAGAGACTACCACCATTCGATGGAGGTCACTTTGGAGTATATATGCCGTAATTTTTGTGCATATTGGTGAGTTCTTTTTTGTTGACTTTGGCCGTATCACCAAAAAATCAAATTTTCAAACCCGCGTAAAAAAGTTTTGTGAAGGCGTCATGGGTAGGCACTTGACCAAAAACTGCCCCAGGGCCTTGCTAACGTGCCACTAAAAGTTTAACAAGATCGGAGTTGTACTTTTGGAGTTATACCCATCCAAGTCAGTCAGCGTTAACATTAGCGAGATAGGCATTTGAATATCAATGTGGCCGCTGTACCAAAAACGCAGAAGTGTCATGAATAGCGACTACCACCATTCGATGGAGGTCACATTGGACTATATATGCCGTAATTTTTGTGCATATTGGTGAGTTCTTTTTTGTTGACTTCGGCCGTATGACCAAAAAAAAATCAAATTTTCAAACCCGCGTACAAACGATTCGAGAAAGCCTCATGGGTAGGCACTTGACCAAAAACTGCCTTAGGGCCTTGCAAACGTGTCATTAAAAGATGAAAGAGAACGGTGATGTACCTTGGGAGTTATTGGCCTTTAAGTCAGGCAGTGTTAACATTATCGAGATAGGCATTTGAATATCAATGTGGCCGCTGTACCAAAAACGCAGAAGTGTCATGAATAGAGACTACCACCATTCGATGGAGGTCACTTTGGACTATATATCCTGTAATTTTTGTGCATATTGGCGAGTTCTTTTTTGTTGACTTTGGCCGTATGACCAAAAATATCAAATTTTCAAACCCGCGTACAAACGATTTGGGAAGGCGTCATGGGTAGGCACTTGACCAAAAACTGCCTTAGGGCCTTGCAAACGTGTCACCAAAAGATGAAAGAGAACGGTGATGTACTTTGGGAGTTATTGGCCTTTAAGTCAGGCAGTGTTAACATTAGCGAGATAGGCATTTGAAAATAAAAATAGCCCCTGTACCAAAAACGCAGAAGTGTCATGAATAGTGATTACCACCATTCGATGGAGGCTGCTTTGGACTATATATCCTGTAATTTTGGTGTATATTGGTGAGTTTTTTTGATGACCTACCACTATATGACCTTGAATGACCTTCAAAAGGAAAACAGGTATATCTCTCAAACTATTGAGTGTCATGTATTGGGATATATATTTTCAGAATCAGGGCTTTCCTGGCTACACGATGGTAGCCAAAACTTTGCATTTGGTGAGTTTTTTTTAATGTGCATTTGAAAGTGAATCTGAATATCATAGCACTTGATGCACGTGACATAATCACAGAGAAAACAAGATATAATATATCTTGTTTTCTCTGTGATTATGTCATGCTGATGAAGATTTAATAATCGAAACGCGTCCATGCACTATTTGTTCCGTTTTTTTTTTTCCAAAAAGTAGCTTATAGAGCACGTTTTCTTGTTCTCAGCTCCAATCACCTTTTCGCTAGCATACAAAAGCATGAATGGTTGAATAGATTCGAGATGCCAGTTGCGTGCACGTGGATTGTGTTGTGTGTCGTCGCGCGTTGACTATGTCAATTTTTACCTTGATTTTAACGATATTTACCTAATTTGCATGGCTAATTGTACAAGTTTTGGCAATCGTGATATGGGTGTGATATGATATATAAGGCTAAGTACAAAGTATACCTTTTAGAGCTTTCGCAGGGGAAAACTGACATGCACTGGCACTGACGACTGGCTCACGTAGGGCCCGACTGGAAAAAATGCACGCTTTCGTCGAGAACTCGAGCGTAGTTGGGCGTTTGCGCCGAAAATTTTCGGCGTACTTCGGCGTAAATCGACGGCTTGCGCCGAAATTTTCGGCGTACTTCGGCGTAAATCGCGAAAAAAACCGTCAGGGGGTCACTGGCGGACGCAGCCGCTAGCAAAAGGGGGGGCCAAAGTCACACTCGCGGGACATAACATTTATCCGTCACCGGGAGGGGGGGGGGTTGATCGGCTATTTTTTTTACGTCCACGAGGCGCCGCGCAGTTGGCATTACTTTGCTTCGTCCATCTCATTCTTACGTGAAATATTTAAGCTCAATTTAAGGCAAAATCACCAGTTCCATTTCCCGTCCTGTGGTCGGGCCACTGCACCATGACGACGGATCGGTGTAGCATAGGTATACTGGAAGGTCAGGCACGCGGATTCATGACCTTACCACTATAAAACAATTCGGAAAAGTAGAGATACCTCTTGCTTTGAACAAGCATGTGAAACCCAGAGAGCATTTTCAGACTATGACATTTACCCATATAGGTAACTAGTTGTGTGGCGGCGGGAGAGAGTAGGTACACCGACCTCTGGAGACCCCCACAGATTCCGAGCTTTCAAAATTGGCATCTGTGGGCCGCGCGCGACTCCTGCGGGGCTTCGCAACGGCTCTATTGGGGCTCACTCAATCTGCCTAGTCCTACTGCTAAAAAGACTGGCCCTGAGCCCTAAGGACTTCACCAGTCTCTGCCAGCCCCAGGACCCACACCGGCTCATAGGGTCCCGACGTCGAAATATGAGGGAATCTGCGCGGGACCATCAGGACATAAAGTAATCTCGATCAGGACCAACGTAAGGCTGTGCCGGAGACTGCGTGAGCCTTCTGATCTTCAGAAACCCACCCATGTATGTTTTCACGTAGAGGCCAGTTTAGGGCCCTCAGAGACCAGTACAGGGCCTGCAAACTACAAAGGCCAGTAGTTTGAGACCATCAGAGACCGAGTTGGGCTCTCAGAGGCTAATGTGGGTCCTTACTCATTACAGGCCAACATGGGCCCTCAGAGGTCAGCGTGGGGCCCTAAAAGACCGGCAGGCGGCATGAGCCGTTGTTGGACCCCAGAGGCCAGCAGAGGGCCCTCAAAGGCCAAGATAGGCTCTCCTCAGAGGCCAATGCAGGCCCTTAGAGGCCGGCATCGGGTCTTCAGCAGCCAGTGCGGGGCCCTCATTGGCACCTAAAGGTTCGTCTTGGGACACCAGAGACAGAAATAAGGCCACCAGAGACCGGTGTGAGACCCTCAGACGCCGGTTGGGGCCCCTGAGGCCGGTTAGGGCCCCTCATAAGCCAGATGTGGGGCCTCAGAGGTTGATGTAGGCTCTTAGCGGTCAACGTGGGCGCTTGAACGCCACTGAAGTTCCCTCAGAGGTCAGTGTAAGACGCTCAAAGACCGGTGTGGGAGCTATATTAATAGCTGGGCGTGGGTTTTTTGAGCCTCGTGACGATCGAATAATTGCCAGGGCCCCATACACCTATATGGGGGCCCATTGGTTGTTTGCCCCCCCCCCCCCTCGCGACCGCCACTGTGTACACATTACACACATGCATCTGAGATTACATACTAGCTCACGCAAACTCTATGCAGGCCCCGGAGGTCCCACGCCAATCCCGCGAAACCAAGCCGGCATACGGCGTCACCACTGGGCTTCCTAAGGTGCACAGCACCAACCCATGAGGTCTTACTTTAGTGTCTTAGAGCCAATCTCCTTTAGCAGGGCCCACCTGCCACTGCCGAAGAGGGTCTCATGCCAGCCATTGCTGGGCCTACGAGAGCCTCAAGTAAACCCACGCTGATATTCCGTATACGATCCGGCCATACTCGTGAACCGGTGCCAGCGACGCTGACCGCCAAATTGACAGAATGCGAAACTGAGCCCACTCATGAGTGAAATTTACGTCCTTTGATGGCGCAAGAAAGAAAATGAAACATACGAAAAGCTTTTCTAGGACTTTTGTTCGATCTGAAAGGTGGGGCCAAAAGATAGTATGGCCCCACCTTTCAGCACCAAAGGGGGGGCCATGGCCCCCGTGGCCCCCCCCCCCTGGGACCGCCTATGCAGGGGGTGGCACCCACCCCCCCTCGGCCGGCGAGGATTAAATGTCTTCGGGAGTTAAACATCTTAAATATCACTTATCTTGTCTCGTGTTCGTCTCAGGGTATTTAAGTCATGTTCAGTGAACCTGATTGTGACTCTCCCACGGCGGGAACAGTTCACCGGTCGAGAGTGAGGTTATGGATTGTCGGATTCCCTAGTTCAGATAACGTATGCTATCGTGTGCGTATTGACCGTTGTGATTCCTGTATTTCCGGCGTGTGGTTTGCGAGCGGACGCTGGCAATCGGTCCCGCGTGGCCTGGTATCTGCCCGATCCCATCGGCCGTGCTTGCACCACGCCTGTTGAAGGCCCCGTCAGGCGTCAGTCACCGGCTGGGCACTACTGCTGATCAGAGCCGGGCAACAAAATAAAGGTTACGTTATGGAACATGCCAGTGAGTTTGTGAGTCAGGAGATTTTGTGATAGCGAACGCTGGTGCTCGGTCCCGCATGGCCTGCTGATGTCTATTGTTTGCCCGATCCCGTCGACCGTGCCAACAACCGTCTGTAGACAGTAGTCACTGGAAGACAGCCACACACACACACGCCAGCCCCCCCCCCCTCGACGAAAAGTGCGTGGCTACAGCCTGCAGCCATCAGTAAGCCTTGAAAATTTTCGGCGCATGAAGCATGGCTTGGTGAAATAATTTTGGCGCATAAACCCTTGCTCCGAAATTTCGGCGCATCACCTCCGCCGAGAACTTCAGCGTAGTGGAGGCATTTTTTCCAGTTGGGACGTAGGGAAGGAATAAAATGAGCATGCAATATACCAATATCACTGGTCTATGTTCCAACCTATCTCCCCCCCCAATCGGTCATTTAAGAAGTTAATGCTTTTATTGGTGTGCCTACCTACCAAGGCTACCAGGCCCTGTAAGAATGGAAATAAATAGTTGCATTTTAGCATTGCTGCTCCCAATTCTGATTCATGTTTCTTGCACAATCATATTTTTCAAAAAGAAATTGTTTCATCTGTTGAGGGGTCCCGAACCTATTTAACCATCTTAGCCCCACCACCAGAAGTGAAGTAGGTTCTTGCAATAGACATGGCAAAATGGAGAAGGAGACTCTTGAGTATTTGAGCTGTGGATGAGAGATCAGAGAAGTAATACTCATAATAGCACAAAAATTAGATTGATAGTGGAATGGAATGATGGGTGTTGCTAATGGTTAATGGGTGAAAGCCCAAGCTCCAGTTTGTGATGTGAGGGAGTTGTCACCTCACCAAAAAAGTTCCTGTGCATTTGTGTGGATCATGGATGGACAATAAAGTCCCTTTTCATACAGTGATGATCTAACAAAATTCAAAGCATTTGACCACTGACAGGGGGAAAAGACAGCTGTGAGCAGGGTGATTTTGGAGAAGCATTGACAAATGCCTTGACACTGCAGCTGGTTCTGAATGTCATTTAAAAGAAAAGTCAGTGCAAGTGGTGTTGCATAAGATCATTTATGGAATTGAAAGTAATAAGCATACAGGCAAGGTCAAAGCATTCCATTACCGCTTACTTTGGAACATATAACAATGGCATGTAATTCATCCTATTGTGCAGTCTTTTTGGATTGAATTGTCTCACTTTTCTTCATAGTTAACTTAAGTGAGTAGTGGCAAGTATACCTAACAGCTAACCAGAGAAGCAAATATTTGTGTCATCCTATTCATTTTCATATTTAACCCTGGCCCTGTTCGCACCCCGTTTATTTATCAGCAGGCTGCGACCATGCTGCTACTTCTTGGCTCCTCATTGGTCGAATTCAAGTGGTCTATTCGTTAGACCAATGAGAGGCCAAGCCGTGCCAGCAATAACTTCCTTATATGGGGAAAACCGACAGCACGCTGATATAAAAACAGCGACCGAACAGGGTCCCTATTTTACTGAATGCCTGCCTTTTGCAGGAAAAGTTGAAGTCTGTGCAAAAGAAAAAAGAAAAAATAGATAGAAATGGACGATCTGCAAGGAGAGGCAAGTTTTCAATTTGTGTATTTGTTATTGCATAAATCTGCACTCCAGCTTTTGTGTGACTGTTTTGCCTCATCAACATTGGCTTTTCATTTTTATATTCTTTACATTCTTTACATGTCTGACCTGGTAGTTTGTATTGGGTGTGTGTGTGAGGTGAAAGAGAAATAGTGATAGAGTGGATACTTCACTGCCAGGCTATTCTAATTAGGAATTCAGAGACTGGGGTTTGCAGAAACAAAGTCACAGCAGCATGATTTTCTGTCACAAGACTCAGTGAACAAAACTGAATTTCAGTGTGTCTAGTCAGTTGACAACTTGTAGAACATTTTTTACCCTTCTGTTTTATGCCGCCTTTCAATACTAGATAATGGCAAAGACCTTATTTCAATTGGAACGTTGATTGATTGTACCATTTAGCTGCTTCGTCTGTTTTATATTTGCCTTGAAATCATGTCTGTCTCTTTTTCAGGTCAAGGACTTTGTAAGTCAGCTTGGCTTTGAGAAGTTCAGCAATATTCACATAGCCTCTGACGATGATTCACCCAGTGATAAACCAGTCAAATCAGCCCAGAAACGCAAACAAGTAAAGCAGAACGAGCGAAAGCCCAAGTTCGATGGTGCTGCTGCTGGTGGCGATAAGAAACAAGCTCGCCACACCCCTGATACAAAGAAGGGGAAGGGTCATCACACCCCAGATGGAGATAAGGGAAAAGGCCAACGCACCCCTGATGGAGGAAAGGGTAAGGGACGCCGTGCCACCACCGGTGCCACAAAACAGTCCAGCGACCGACCTGCTGACGAAATCGAGAGCTCTCCATCGACCCCAAAGGAATCTCGGAAGGCCCGTAAGCGGAAGTCTGGCCGTCGCTCGCAGCAGACGGACGGAGATGCGGCGGTACAGGTGGACCAGATCTCCAGCTCCACGGCTGACGACACCAGCAGCCCCCCGCCGGTACCCACCACCTCGAGCGGTACCTCCAGCGGTGTAACCAAATGGTACCAGAACTCCGTGACTGAAGACGCGGACGCTGCGCCGGTTCCTCCCCCGGCGGCCGGAGCGCTCCTCCAGGAAGCGTCCGCAGCGCTGGCGCAGGCCGTGAAGGCGTTCAAGGCGGACGGTGGCGGCGGTCAGTCGGGCTGGACACAGACGGTTCTCACCTCGGGTACTGTGTCGGATAAGCTGGCGGCGCGGCAGGCGCTGCTGGCCAGCCGACCGCTGGTGGCGCTACACCTGATCGAGGACACCGTCCGAATGGTGGCGGCCAAGGGGAAGGGACACGCCATGCAGGCCATGCGTGAGTACCGAGCTGGTTGGTGGGGTGGTTGTTGTGGAGTGCCTGAACGTGTGGTAGACTGCGGTTGAGCTCAGGTGTGATTGTGTTTAGGTAGTCAATGCACTGAGTATTCGTATTCTTTTCCAGTTCCTATTTTCTGGCACAATTCCAATAATAGCATATCACTCCAATACAACTCATGGTTCGGCTTGTAGGTGGGTTTTGTTTACTGGCTCACTTGCCATGAGTTGCTATGTGTTGAAAATCGCTAATTATGCCCAATGAAATGACTAAACAGATGCTCTATGTTACAGAGATGCTGGCCAACTCGTTCGGCACCCATCTGCTGCCGCCGGGTCGGAAACTGAAGCTGTTCAAGCAGCAGCCTCTCGGAGCGCTGCAGCGTATATCTGGGGGCGACCCGGCCATCAGGAGGCGCCAGCTCATGCTGTGGTGAGTCCGTGGCGATCAGACGTGTAGACGTGTAGCGGACTTGTAGTGGGCTAGGAATCATCTGTCATGGAAATCCCGGCTCATTTTTTTGTGAGCCTGTTGTAATCCCAAGGTCAATCAGCGTGTAGGGAGAGCTTGTTATTGGGATACATCGACTGATGTCAGAACTCAGAGACAGAAAATGCGATTTGTCTTATGTGGTCCGTCTCGGTGTAATTTTCTTCGCCATGGAGAAACGCCGGCTCCGCTGCGGTTAGCTTTGAACAGATGACGCTAGGTGGCGGCACAAGTCTACTCTCCTTTTGCTGACCGCCGCCGAATGCTCTGGGCTGCAAATAACTGAGCTCCCTAACTACACGTATATAATTTACCGCCGCCACCACTGCTGCTTCTCCACAGCCTGAGACACCCATGTGTTCGCCACTCTCCACAGGCTGTTTGAGGAGCGCCTGAAGTCTGTGTACTCCGACTTTGTCGGCCGGGTCCGAGAGATGTCGCACGATACTCTGGAGAAGACCCGCAAACACGGTGTGAACACGCTCTTTCAGCTGCTGGTCGCCCACCCCGAGCTGGAACAGGTCAGTCGCGGTCGCCGGGCAGGTCAGAAATGGAGGGGACATATCCCTTTACCTCTATCCGTGTGTAGTGGTCTATGATCACGCTTTCCCAGCTGCTGACAGCTTATCTAGGGATGGAGCAGGTCTGTGGTCGCCAGTTCATCGGGAAGGGGATGGGGTTGATGTCACGCCTGCGACGGAACGGATACTATTTAGGAATAGTCATTTTACTGCTTCATGTGAACAGTGCATGGCGTTTATAGTTACTTTCACATGGATTAACTAAGTTCGGGGTTTATCTCGTCTGCAAGGTACGGTACTTACGTTAAGTTGGGTTAGAAGGTGGCAGCACTAGTCTCGGCCTGGCATTCTGCGTTAAGTCTGTCCGCTGTTTCTGATTAGCTCATGTTCTATTCGGCATGTTTACAGAGGCTGCTGGAGGTGCTCGTGAACACGTCTTTGTGACGTGTCTGTAGAGTGCGCTACAACTCAGTCTGTTCTATCCCGTGTGCCTTCAGAGATTGTTGGAGGTGCTTGTGAACAAGCTCGGCGACGAGAAGAAGTCGGTGGCGTGTCTGGCGGTGCGCCGGCTGGGTGCCCTGCTCCGCGCTCACCCGGCCATGCGCACGGTGGTCGTCAAAGAGGTGGAGCGGCTGCTCTTCAGGTGCGTGTATGCATCGCAATAGAGGCCCATTGCGAAGGAATGGGATGAGATGGGGACAAGGGTGAACAATGAACATGACTGTGGCTGAGCTATTTTCCTTTGGGAAGATTGTGGATGAAGTGTTGGTGCATTTGCATTGGGTTGGTATAGTTAGGTGGAGTGAAATCCTTTGTGAGTTCAGAATATTTATATGAAATTCGGTGCTTTATAACACATGGTGGGATGACTGGTGCAGCCTCACGTGCCGCCTGGTTACATCGGTATTTACCCGTATTAGTGGGTTGAATAACTTATCTCCTCCGACGGGATGCCTTATTGATAGAGCGTTATCAGCTCCGGGAACTTTCTACCCTTCTAACTTTGTAAATGTATGCTGTCACCGATCGTACTGACATCGTGTATCATGTCCTCGCAGGCAGAACGTCGGTAAGCGCGTCCAGTTCTACGGAGTGACCTTCCTCTCACAAGTGCAGTTCTCCGACGAAGGCGACGAAGCGTTGGCGCAACGCATCGTCAAAATCTACGTGGGATTCTTCCGTGCCTGCGTTAAACAGGTGAGATTCCGGAGACTGAGCTGCGTCGTCAATCGGATAGGCTGTGCTTTAGCCTGTGGGGCTGGCAGTGGGGGTTGGAGTTTTGCGTTTTTTGTGCCCTATTTGCAGGTGTGAGATCGATCATTGACGTAATTAAATAAAAATAGGCGGAAGTTTATGCTCATGGTTTGTATTTGTGTTTGATTTGGTAATGACTGCGCTCTAAATGGGGTAGATTGTATAGATTGTTTTCCTCCCATTCCTTATCAACTCACCATCTGCCTATTCTCCCCTTTTTACCGCCAGGCGGAGCTGGACGCGCGTCTGATGCGCGCCCTGCTGACGGGCCTGTCGGGCTGTGTGGGCCGCGCCCGTCTCGTGGGGGAGCAGCTGCAGCAGTATGTCCACCCGCTACACCACATCGCCCAGCTGGCCAACTTTGGAGTGGCCACGCAGGCGCTGCTGCTCATGTTCAGACTGACCACGGCAGGCGGACAGACGGAGCCGACTGATAGGTGAGAAGTGGTTAGGTAGGTGAAAGTGGGTGAGATAGATTGTGAGGTTGGGTGAGCAGTAGTATGTGAGACTTGAAGAGGGGAGACTGAGAGAAACGGCACTCAGTGATGGGTTAATGGGGACTGGGAGATATGAAATCGACAAACCAAAGGACCATGAGAAGGTGGAAGCAAAGTATTATGGTCTAGTCTCTGCTCTCCATTTTTTTCGTGCGCATATACGCACTACACATCACGTTTAAAAGTTCTCTCTTGATTTGTGTTGGTTTGCGATTTCACAACCTATGGTGCAGCTGCTCCCTTTCTGCTGTCTGTGAGCAATGCTCTTCAGCAATGCTCTTCACTTATGTTCTTCACGTCGTCCGTCCACAGATACTACAGCACGCTGTACAAGAAGCTGGTCCATCCGGGTCTGGCCACCTCGCAGAAGGTGGCAGACTTCCTGAACCTGGTGTACCGCTCCATCCGTCTGGATCCGTGCGAGCCGCGCGCCCGCGCCTTCATCAAGCGCCTCCTGCAGGCGTGTCTACACCAGACGGCGGCGCTGGCCTGCAGTGTGCTGCTGCTCGTGTCAGAGTTGCTGAAGCGCCGGCCCGAGCTGGCACGGCTGTCAGGTCTGCCCGCGCCGCCGGCCGAGTCGTGGTCCGACCGGCCGGACGGAGAGGCAGAGGATGATGAGGAGACGCCCAGGGATGTGCCTTTGTCTGATGAGGAGGGAGAGGGAGGGGGAGACCAGGACGGCCCGGCGGCCGCTCCCCCGCCGCCGGCCGGCTGGCAGTTCGTGGCGACTGGCGGAGCCGCCGCGGCCGGCCGGGAGAGGAGACGGTATGATCCGCTGTACAGGGAGCCGCGCTGGTGTCGCGCGGAGCGAGCGGCGCTGCACGAGCTGGCCCCACTGGCGCGCCACCTACACCCGACCCTGGCGCTGTTCGCTGGACAACTGCTGACCGGGCAGAAACCGACCTACACCGGCAATCCGCTGCACGACTTCCAGCTGATGCACTTCCTCAACAGGTGAGCGATTGGCCTGGTCTCCGTAGCCACGCTCTGCTGACTCTGATAGCAGAGTATGTATAGCGCTGCCTCAGGCTGGTGGCCAGCCGATTTTGAATGACAACTCAATCAAGTGCGACATGAATGTCTTGCTTCTCGCATATTCTCATCTGTCATCATTCTGGCTAAATTTATTTATAATTGTTAAAAAGATGTGTGCCAGGCGATATCACTGAATGTCACATCACCAGAGGCTAAACCCGTCTGACCAAGTTAAGTTACATGACCGTCTGACCATATGTCCCCTTCCCTGTCAGGTTCTGCTACAAGAACCCGAAGGCCTCGGCCCGCTCGGGTACAGAGGAGGCTCGCCGTCTGCCGGTGAACGCCGCCGGATACGCGCGCCTTCCGACCAGCCAGGTGCCGCACGACGAGCGCTTCTTCCACAAGTGAGTCGATATCAATCGATGAATGTTGAGAGTATGTTTATGTAATGAGAGTTAATGATTTGTTGAGTTGCCCTGGGCGTGGTAATTTATCACGATTTTCTTCAATAGTGCGCCCCTCTCCTAAGAAAATGCCGTGGTCGGCTGATTTTATTTGTTTATGCTTATATCATTTAGCCCCTACGTTAAAGTCTTTGTAACACGCATTTTCACTGACGAAAGAGATTGATGCGTTTTTGTAAATATCGGGAGCGACTCCTCTAAATTTCAACTTTCTCCATGCCCCCAGCTCATGTCGTGGTGCTCATCATGCCCTCCCCCCCCCCCCCCCCCTCCATGTCACAGGTACTTCTCGTGGCGAGCCGAGAAGCTGGGAACGGCCGACCCGGCGCCGCGAATCACCGACGAGTCCGGCGACGTCACCGACGAGGCGTTCGACTCGTTCCTGGACGGATTCTTCGGAAAGAAGGCCGATGGCGTCGACTTTCTGGCCGAGATGGCCGACGGAGGCGCCGAGCCCGGCTCGGAGGGTAGGTGTACGGGCACGATGTTTGGGATATGATACGGGGTGAGTGTGTTGAGTGTGAACGGACACGCTTGTCAAGCTGAGGTTACCGGAGCAGCCGCCTTGTGTGCATTGATGGTCGGTTAAAAAAAACTGGCGTTGCAGGCACCGTCAGTCGTCACCTGGGCTGACAGTATTGTTTTCAAACAAACATAAACATAGCATAGCATGAAACCGGGAACTCCGCCAGACGCGTCACCACCGCGATACATCTAGCCAGCTAGCCGCCATCAAGGCGGCTAGCTGGCTACTTCCCAGTACGCGGCCAGACTGGTGACCCGCGAGCGGTCACAGCCGCTCGCGACCCCAACGCCCCTGGTGGCGGTTGCCGCAACTATGGGGATGCTCTGTGAAGATTCTGGTATATGTAGATGTGCCTGTTTTTCATGTTTTTTTAATTCCAGTTTTATCTTCCAGCAGTGCCGGAAGTCTTGCATATAGTCACGCTACTTATTGATTGTTTTAGACCAGCGCGTCGAGGGTGTCGAAATCCAATGCTCTTTACAGCTTTAATGTCGCCGGGCTGTATGGCCGGCCCGTCCACCTGTTGAGTTGTCGCGACGCATCGTGGCTAACCCTTCCTGACCACCACCGTCCACAGATGAAGAAGGCGACGGAGACCAGCTCGCTCCGGGCTCTGACGATGATGACGATGACGAGCTGGATCTCGGAGAGGACGACGATGATGATGACATGGAGGACAGTCTTGGGGAGGATGTAGACGATGACGAAGGTGAGTTCTCATCCTCATCTGGTGAGAGCTGATGAGGGAAAACCGATAAAGAATATGTCACCAGTTTTGTTGTTGTTGTTGTTGTTGTTGATCGTCAATGCACATTGAAGGCAGCGACTAGCGAGCGAAGTGTTCTACTAACGATGTTTTTGGTATTTTCAGAATTCGCTGTCCCAGCCAAGAAGTTCAAATCGTCGTCAATGGCAGGCAAGCGGAAAGGTGGAAAGGTAAGTGGTACCACAACATGTTGTAATTGCATACGAACTCCGGTAAAAAGCTATAGGCAACCCTGACGTGGTAATTTGATTTTCTTGAACACTTAATCCATATCTGCGCCAACCTTCCCAAATGACCTCTTGACTCTGCACAGCTTTTCCATAACGACTCTAGCCATTCAACAGAAATGATCGATTCATTCACTGCCACCCCATCTGCGCTCTGCGCTGCACTGTTTCGTTAAACCCAGCCAGGCTTGTTGGCCAGGCCGCGGTGGGACAGCCTCTCCCCATCTGCCCCGAGTTTGGCCTCACCCCCGTGCTCGGCGACAGGGAGACGTCTCCGATCTGTTCGCCTCAGCTGATGATTTCTCCGAGCTACTGGAGGAGGGGGTTGAGGCCAGCGAGGCGGCGGAGGCGGCCGGCAAAACCAGTGAGTGCGCGGGATCTGGGTCTTTGTGACTACGGTCGGTGTGGTTGTGTCGATGTGTATTACCATTAGTTAGCTCACCTAGCCATCAAGCTTGGGGACCGTGTTTGGGCTTAGCGTGTCCGATCATTCCCGGGGCCTAGCAATTTCTGCATTTCAATAACATGGCGTTTGCATTTTGTCTAGCCAGCCTCACAATCAACCCACAGGTTGTGTGGAAGGCACGTCACAAAGCAAAGTGCTGACGGAATGTGACAGTTCCGTTTTGACTCATTCATTACAGCTCTGTACTTTTGCAGCCTGTATCAGTGTGTATCTTGTGCGCTCAGAACCCAGGTGCTTTAAAATGACGTGATGCGTCCTATCTGATATGGTCGATAGTAACTGATGCCTCGAAGGTCGAGCATCGCCCCACTGATTTTTGTGATGGCCAAGTAAGCATGTCTTGACAAAGAGATTAGTTGTATGTATTCGAGCCCACTAAACTGGCCTGCTATGTTATTCGTATCGTGCTTGCTATCAAGTCGGGTCCATCCCGTCTCGTGATTGATATGCGTGGTCCCGGCCCGGCCACCTGTTCCCATTAGCCTACTCAATCTTGTCGGTTCACTTAGCCATAGGTTACTGCCTTCCTTGTCCGTATATATCAGAGGAAACAAGTTATCATCTCTGTGACTGCGCTTTCTGTACTAACATCTGAAAACATTTATCCAGGCATAACCACTCTTGTTTTGTTGGTATGCCCCACCTCACTTGACCTTTCTCATAGTTTATCTCCTATGTGACTGTCCCAACCCGTGGTCTCTCCGTTACGTGACCTGACCTGACCTGTCTCCCTCAGATCGTCACCAACTGCAGTGGGAAGAGAGCGGCTCTGGGAAACGGCGCCGCCAGGGATCAGGGAAGATCGACCGGAGAGGGAAGCACAAGGCCAAGAGGGCGGGCGGCGCGCGGGGCCGTCGCTCGAAGTAGCTTCGGGGTGCAGTGGGGAGGGAGGGAGTGCCACACTCGTGTCGCCTTGTTCATGGTTAGATATATTGACAAATATATGCTCATCGTGTCTGCTATTTCTGTGTGTGTTCCGGGGGAGCTCTTAACCCAGTGTGGGTGTCTGAAGTGAATTTGCTACTGCTGGGAGGCTCAAAGCATGCTAGATACTCCTGTCATCGTCAGGGTAATATGAGTTATTCTCATACAATGGATTAGCGGAGTGATGAGTGTCAGACACTCTCTGGAGTACCAGAGTGTTTCTGATGTGCCCCAGCTGGAGATGACACGGCGCTGGTGTCTGACGGCCGAGTGTGGTGCCGGTGGTGGTGGCGGGGTGTCTATTTCTGTGCTGGCAGCCGAGCCGCCCGTGTCGCGCCGCGCCGCTCCTCCGCCGGCCTGTCGGCAGTGTCCGCGGGCAGGGCTGAGAGCCGAGCCGAGGTGACCTGAGCGGGGACGGCGGTCAACGGCCGACATGGGTGACCCGTACCGCCGACCGGACCAGAGCACTGAGAGGTCAGTCGCCGGCACTGCCGCCAGGGGATGGAGGTGGGGGGTGGGAGGGAGGTGGGGTGGGGACTGGTTTAGGTGATTTTAATGGAATGGTGGGCTGGGAGACAATAGGGTGGGACCGAATTAGTACTATTGAACCTGCAAAGTACTTCTTACTACTGCAAACCGCTCTGCCCCTACAATCCTGATTGGATTCATTGTTGCCACTGTTGGATTATTGGATTCATTTCCTTGGTAGCCTGTCGGCTAAGTTCGATATGCTCCATTTGCGACTGATATTATTTATTAAACTTGACTTGCCGTCTGTTGGAGTCCAGATCATGGAGTAAGTAGTCTATTGGAGACTGATGCTTTCATCGGATCAAGTGAAAATTTTGCGCCTGTTTGCGCCTGTTCCCATGTTTTTTTTTAGAAAAAAAAAAATACCAAAGCCATCCAGAGCTCTCAGCCAGTATTACATGAGCGAGTTCTAAAACGGAACCGGTGACGTCGGAAACCATTTCAATATTGCAGTACTTGTGCTCCATTTATAGCTTTGCTACCTGCAGGCGAGGACCTCTGACCGACCGAAGTTAGCAGGGTTTTGCCACCACTTCATCGCTGCTCCGCCGTTGGCGTCAGCCATGACTCCATTACATTGCAAAATTCCAGCGTAGCCTGGCCCACCCCCAGTGTAATCTCATCGTTCCGGATGCATTAGCTGAGTGGGTGAGTGAGTGGGTGGGTGGGTGGATGAGTGGATAGCTAACTAGTTAGCTACCTTTTGGCTGAGCGGGAAGCTCCTAGTGATTACCTACCTGTTTGAGTGGGTAGCTACCTATTGGCTGAGCTACAGGTCAGTCAATCAGCTACTCAGTCAACAGCTTCTGTTCGCTGAGTGGATACCTATTGGCTGAATGGGCACTGGAAAGCTTCTAGCTGCCTGTTGGCCCATGACCTTTGGACAATTACCCTTTGACTGAGTAATTATCTACCTGTTGACTGAGTGGGTAGCTGCTAGCTGGCTGAGTAGTTATCTACCTGTTGACTGAGCCACCAGCCTCCCACCCGACTGGCGGCAGCTCGGTTATTCCGTTTACGTTGGCGGAGGTGACACGGGTGCTGGCACTGCTCCGACGGTCCCAGACCGGGGAAACTGGCCAGGACCGTGACTGACTCTGGCGCTGGTGGAGAGGCGCTGAGCCCACTTCCAGGAAGTGAGGGGATGTTAGTTTTGCACCGTGTGTGAAATGAGTCAGAATTAGGTGAATGATGACGCTCTGCGTTCCCATTTATCCGGCATTTCGGAGAAGGCCTTCGTTCTGACAGCTGTCCATTAGGCCTTGGGAAGTGGGAGGCGATTTGGTCTGTACTGAGCAGAGACCAACGTGGTTGGGGATTGGGATGGCTGGCATTGAGCATTGAGCATTGCGGACGCGGCTGAGCATTTGCGATCATCTGTCACCATAGAGTCTCATATGTCAGCAGAGGGTCGTCCCGTTGGATCCCGTTTCCATCCATTTTGTTTATCGACAATTGACATGTTATGGCCAAACCGTCGAGGAGTGTCAATTTACTTCAATCATCGCAATTTGCAATCCGATTCTGCAATAAAACAGTGTCGACCAAAGAGCTGCGGCATTGGGGAGCGGCGTGGACGCGGTATAAACATTTAAGTGGTGAAGCTGCATCTTTTCCGTGAGTTATTTCTGTGGAGTCGATACACAGACCCGAGGGGTGTTCACGGGCACCGCACACCGCTGCGTGCGGTGTGTGCGGTGCGTCCAGCAGGCGTGGGGGTAGGGGATGGGTAGGCGGCTCTGACTTCACGGCTGCGTGCGGTGGACGGTCCGCTGTGGCCAGTCCCGACCGGCCACAGCGGTCGCTGTGTGCGGTGACGGAAGGCTGACCTAGGGACGCAGTGGGCGGAGCTTGGAGGCTGTGTGCGGTCCGACCGCACACAGGGCCCGTGAACAGCCCTCCGAAACTGATTCACCGTTCTTATTGCACTGGAGCCGTTCCATTTGTGGCGAGTGCCGAGTCCGACCGACGACGTCCCAGTGTGGAGCCTCCATCGCCACCGACGGGACGGCACGGTAACCTGAGCGGGCGACGGGTGCCAACTCCGCACCCACCGGTGCCCCGCCGCTGACCTGTCCTCGCCAGAGGGCCGCCAGAGGCCACGGGGCGGCAGCACACCAAGGTCAACGGGCCATGGCAGAGAGAAGAGCTGGCTGCCAGTGCAGGGCGTTAGACAGCCAGCCAGATGTCAGTCCAGGGCACCATAACCGTCCCGGGCAGAATGAAAGAGCCAGACTTCAAGTCCAAGGCTGCTGTCAGCTATTCCTCAGTCCAGTACGGCCCTCACCACCCCCGGACGGAAGAGCCAGCCGTTGCGGCGACGTCCAGGACGTCATACAGACAGACCCCATTCCAAGACGATCGTCACTGACCCCCAGCAGGACTGAAGCCGTTACCTCTCATCTCTCGGTGTGTCATCTCAGTCTTTGTTGATAACATTCACCTTTTATTAGTCACTGCGGTCAGCCTTGTTCAGTCGATGCCCGGTTCTTGGTTTATTTATGATAAAGGCAGGCTTCATTGGTACTAAGTGGTAGATGGGTCATCGGGCTCGTATTCTTGTGTTGAAGTAATGTTTACATAACATGAAACCGAGCAAACCAAATATTTTTGTTTTGGCTATGTGTCATCGGTTGTCATATTTATCATCTCATTTGCTAAACAAAGAACACTGCACTGGAGACTGCTTCGAACATTTTTCGATCCTGTCATCCCATTAAACACTACATAGTCAGGATATGTATTACGTAGGCCGTATGCGTCCAAATACCCCGTGTTGAGTGTGTTTTGTTAACACTGAAAACCGTACTAATGAATCCAAACTTTCGGTGGGCTACCAAACAGGTGACTCGCATAACTCGTAACTCCTCCAGGTGACTCACCTAGCCCACCCTCTGAGGAGGAATTCGGCTGGGGGAGACGTGTCGCGCCGCACCTGTCATTTCCGGCCTGTCTCCCTCGCCTCCCCCTTTACCACTCACGTTTACAACGCTCCCGCCAGTACGTCCCACTTCCTGTCAGTGTTGGGGACCGACCACCTGTGTCTGTGATCTTGGGCAGTGACGGCTTTTGATCGGCCGTCCCGAACTGTTGGAATGGTATTTGAAAAGGAGACGAAAGCGAAACAAGGCGATTGGTTCAGAGGTTAGGGATGTTTCTGGTGTGTCTAGAGAAGGACAAGGCCTAGTTTTGAGCTCGTTTGAAGCTTGAAGTCGATTGTCGACTCGAACAGATAACAGAAGATTACAGTTAACGCGCCGACAATGCATCAGTGTTACTTAGCTTCTTTTTTAGATAAACTGCTGATAAACAGCTGAAGTATTACCTCACAGGCTTGACATTATGTAAACGTCTTGTGTCAAACACCATAACCAGAGTGGTTGGCCGAGCCCCGTCCTCTACAGGCAAGGCCGGGTAGTTTCACCACGTTCCTCTCCTCAATCCTCAGCCCTGTCTTTCTCGCTGTCCATGGCTGTGAACTTCTGCCTACAGAGGGCATAGCGATCGGCGCACTGGGGACTTGCGTGACTGATCCGTCCACCGGATGTTCTGATAGCTTAGCCTGAGCTCTGAGCGGCGAAAGCTGTCAGGTGCTGAATTTTGAGCCTTAACCCTCAGCGGCGGCTGGCCAAGCTTCAGCCTTGAGCAGCAGAGCTCAGTTTGAGCCCGTGCTGCTACAACAGCTGAGTTTGAGCATTGATCGGGAGCCGCGGTAGCTGAGCTTGAGAATGAGCACTGAGCCTGAGGCCGAGTTTGCACCCCGCACGGCAGCGTTGGCCCGTCAGCGTCGGCCCGTGCTCTCCTCTCGCCTCCTCTCGCCGGCGTCGCTCGCGCTGGCACGCCCACCGCATTCCGGAGCCTGCCGCCGCCCGGCCGCTACGTCACCGATGACGTCACAGGCCGTCACGGCCGCCGCCGGTGCCGGCGCGCCGGCCGGGCGTCAGTAGACATCGGCTCATCGCAAGGCACGATACGGGGTGTCCGTGCAGAGCGTCTGACACGAGGATACCGGTGAAGGAGTGTGCTGCTTCAGAGCGAGCTGTGACCTGAGCAAATCAGGCGGGAGCTAACCAATCTACAGGTAGGTTGGGGTGTTGGAGCTGAGATGTCCGCTAGGGGGCGGGGCAGGTCGAGAGTCCTCGCGCACGTCTGCAGGCTCTTGCTGCCTTCACTCTATTACTTACCGGTGCTTGGGCTGAGTAGGCGTCGGGGACGAGTTCAGATGCGATTTTTAGGTGCATAGAGGGTAAAGAAGTTTCTTAGCCGAAGGAAATGAGCTCTTGGGCTGGAAGACTGAAAAAGGAAACGCCCCCTTTCTCCTGCGAGATGCTCGGGTCTTCAACTGAGCTATTCATCGTTGGAATTTGGGCAGATGCCGAATTTCAGGCCGGTAAAGGAAGGAGCGACTTCTGAAACTGCTGACTTTCGAAACATGCAGAGGCAAACCGATTGGATGGACTACCGTGGCTCAAAGAGCGTGATACGCTGGCATTTATTTGAAACTCGTGGCTGCTTTGCGTAGCCACACCAACATGTTTGGGGCAGATGCTGAATGCCGCAGATGCACCTAAAAGCTGAGGCGAAAAAACATGTTGGTGTGGCTGCTTTGCGTAGCCACACCAACATGTTTTTTTCGCCTCAGTTTTTAGGTGCGTTGGTGAAACGATCTTATCTATTTCACTGGGTTTCGATTCCCCTTATTCTTCCAGGTGGTAAATCTCGGCGCACCTTTCGCCCCGCGATGGGCGGATTTCAGTCGCGGTGGCTGGAGCTGCGGGCGCCCCACCCCCTCCTGTTCTCAAGGCCACCCGGCGACCGGACCGTGCGCGTCTCCCAGCCGTGACAGGCGCTCGTTATACTGACACAAACCATTGTCTGACCCTGGGTCGTTCAGCGAGTGTTGGTTTATTCTGAGTTGGACTCTGTTCCCCCGCACTTGTTGAGCTTGTCTTATCAATGCCACCACGTGGAGTTCTTGTGAGCGGTTCTGTTTGTTTCACTGGTTGTTTTGTCTCCTCTGAGATTGTTCAGTGCGCTCTTATCATGACTTTTGACATTTGAGAAAGACAGGACTTGACTTTGACTGAATGCGTCTGTTGTGACGTGCTTGAGACAAGAGGCTGAAGGCTGACGAGGTCTGATGCCATTCTGATGCTGTCGCCCATATTCATGTGACTTCTCATCGTGCCTTTTGCATTCCAGAGGTTACCGAGGTGACCGACCGACCAGAGGTCATTTTCCCTCCTCTGCGTAGAATGCGGCTAAGATGAGCGAAGATGTTCGTAGCGGGTCTCATATTTTTCATTCGATGCCAACCCGTAGGGTGTTTCACCGCACAAACAGCACAGAATCTGTGCCTCTGACTGAACCAGCAGAGCGATGCACCACGGCCGTATCCCGTATGTGAAGTTATTCCATCGAGCAGAGGGGGGGAGAGGCTGCTGCACGTCCGGTGCACTGTGCAGGGTCGACGGTGCACTCTGCAGATCCGGTGACGCTATTTCCGTCCCTCTGAGCTCCGGTGGGGAAGCGGCACGTGCCGTACCACACCTGTTGTGCTCGGTAGACATAATCCCCTCCTCGGCACACGCATATGCGGACATTCACCCACGTATGCTGTGTATACGCGCAGGTGCGTGAGCGTTGGCCTATTGGCGGATCTGCTGTTGTGACTGATCGAGCTAAGCCGTGGTTGAGTTGATGTGATGACGACGAACCGGCCGTGCTACCTGCCAGTATGGAGAACTGGCGAAGATTATGTAGCTCCTCGTGTATCAGTCAGTCGGCCGAGAGATGGGCTATGATCGACCGTCCTCCGGCGTCTGACCAACCGTCACAGGTGACTTAGCAGCCCTCCTCCCGCCGTCTCACCCCTCCGCTCTCTCTCTCTCTATCTCTCTCTCTCTCTCTCTCTCTCTCTCTCTCTCTCTCTCTCTCTCTCTCTCTCTCTCTCTCTCTCTCTCTCTCTCTCTCTCTCTCTCTCTCTCTCTCTCTCTCTCTCTCTCTCTCTCTCTCTCTCTCTCTCTCTCTCTCTCTCTCTCCGCGCTCTGCCCGGCGGCGGACGCGTGCCGAGCCATCCGTGCCGCCCTCGTTCCCAGTCCATCCGCTCCTGTGACGTCAGACGTCCGGCAGTGGGTCGGCGGTCGCCCCACCGAACCGGCCCAAACCGGCTCACCGCAGACGCACAACACCGCTTACCTCTGCAGTTCGCTAACTAACCACTCCCGATCATTGAATCAGAGTCATAAAACTGCCGGCAGCGCTGGAGCGAGTTTTATCTCTCCAAGTTAGTCCATCTGGGTTTTGCGGCGGCCTCCCACCTGTGGCGTTGTCGGGCTGTCCGGTCGGGCTGTCAGAACTGTCCGAGACGCCGCGCCGGCCGGCCGGACAGCAGTGACGTGGCCCGCTCGCGCCCGCCCGGCCGGCCCTGGCGACCAGTCGGGACGCCGCCGCGGTGTGGTGTCGGAGCCATATTTGGTGGACGGGCCGGTGAGCAGGCTCTCTCCGAGCCGACTTCAGCCGGGCAGAGCGGCTCACGGGGGCTCAGGCGACGAGGCATGCGGGAGACGCGTGACTGGCCGACTGACTGACTGACTGACTGGACTGACCGGGCGACTGTTTGACTGACAGACTGACTCGCTGACGCATTGACTGACGGACGGAACACTCCAACTGACCGACTGGCTGACCAAAGAGCGCCAGCCTGCACCCGATTCGTGACCTACAGTGCACCGATTCCCCTCCCCCGGCCCCGGTCTGCTAATTTGCTCACTCTAGCCACACCGCCCCAGTACTGGGAAGAGTGCGAACTGCGAACCATCCACTACACTCTGCAGCCGTGCCTGCAGACCGGCCGCCCAGCTGTTCAAACAGACCGGACCTGATCGTCTGGATTCCAGTCTTGTAGGAACGTGGGCGAAATGGGTCAGTCACGCCTACGCTCGCTATGATAAAAATTTGTTTGGTTTTATCAACATTTTCATTTTTATTTTTTGACTCTCTTGGAACTCCGTAGTTGTATGCAAATATTCCTGACAGATGTGCGCTCTCTCGACTTCTGATGGCCTTGGGCTGTCCGAGGGTTTTTTTTCTCTAAACCTGTGCTTGTCAGAATTCAGGGAGAACAGTCGTGATGCCGGAGCTGTGATACCCAGGTATCGGCAGACCTCCACACCTGACCGGCAGTCCGAGCCAGTTTCTCCGGGCTCCTTCAGGGGCCTGTGACGTCACGGCTCGTCATGGTGACGTCACGCGGGCCTGTCGCCGGCCGGCTGGACGGCAGGCACGCCCCTGTTGCTGGGCCGCTGCTGCTGCTGAGGCCGTGGTCGCTGAGGTCGGGTGCTGGGAGGGTCGCGCGGCGCGGCCGGAAAGTGTTGTTAGGGTGCGGTGGGCCCCGCTGCGGTATAGAGTGTCTCCGACTCAGCTGTAATATTGTGCCGTCATCCGCCTGAGACTCGCGTCACGGTTCCGGTGGGCGGTTCAGGGGCGTGTCCTACCTCGAGAGCTGAGCATGCAACTCGCTAAATAGACGTAGGTTAGACATGAAGTATCACCGCATGCACTTACCACGGTCTACGCAACGTTTATTGCACCGTGCCTAAAAGCACACAGGAGCTCTCTGAGCTTACTCTACCTGTCAACCGCTAGGTTCACAGCATCTCACTGCGGCACGGCCTGATCACAGGTTCCTTGCTTGCCTTACATCCACCCACTGCCAGATAACTCAGAGACTGCTCACAATCTGAGACACTGAGCTATCGGGTGCAGCGGGCACGAGGTGTCATTCAGAGATACGCCCATCACGAGTTGTAGTCGTTTCAGTTTGTTTACCATGAGCGCGAGTGACCGAGTTTCGGAGTCGGCTCGCACTGCTGTCTGCAGTGCGAGCGCGAGCCGACTTCGAACTCCTGTCTGCTGCATGCCCCTTTCACCTGAAGGGGCATTCTATTTCTAACTCACTTTCAGTCCGTCCAGTGCGTGTCTCATGTCCTTCCTGTGTCTTCCGTGAGACCATGTCCCATGCATGTCCCCTTTGTCCCTTGTATATCCCATATCCTTCCCCGGTCCCTCACCCGCATCCCGTCTCGGTCCCGCCTGCCCCATATAAAACCTGCACTCGAATATCCGGCTGTGTGTACTCTGCGCACAGCCGCCGTCTGGGCGTGTGTTTGGCCGCCGGCTAGTGAAGGTTTATGTACTTTCCAGCGGCCAATCTGGACTGGCTCTCTACGCCCAGTGAGTGGCGCGGCGGTGGGACGGGCGGCTAATCTAGGCCGGCTGGGGTGGGGCCGTGGGCAGGACTGGAGGACGGGACACCTGCGCCCGGGTCATGGATGAAGGACTGGGGAGGAACGGACTGTGCAGAGCCTAATTGCACAGAAGCTTATCTACATACTAGCCCTGGCTGGATCGAGGATGAATGGACTGAGCTCTCAGGAACGCTCACCTATGACTGAGGCTGATCATATGCTGGTTTTAGGCATGCTACCTGACCTGGCTGTATTAGAATGGCTGATTTGAACCGGCTGGCCGTTAATTTAGGTCGATAGAACAGGTCATGATCTGGTGCGGACTGGTCTGAGCTGAATGAACGGGAAAGTTTACGTAGACTGAAGTGGGCCATAAGTTGGGTGGAACTGAACATAAATATGGAGCACCAGACGCCCAAAGTACGGTCGGCGAAGGTCAGCTGTAGGCCGGTGAAGGCTGAGCCTGAACGGGTGCTGTACCGCTGTGATGTGACCCAGACTCCTGCGCCCCACCCAGTGGACTGAACTCTCCCCGCCCCCAGTCTGCCGGAAGGGGGACAGTAGGCGGACGATGGGGTCTGCAGCGAATGAGTCTGGTGAGGCGATTCGTGCGTGGTGGGCGCAGCTCACAGACGGTCAGTAGTTAGTTGTCTCACTACTCACGAGCGTTCCGAGAAACTGAGCTGCCGCTCCGTTTCTGGGAACGGCTCTCCACAACTGCAGTGTCCGCCGTCGGACCCTGTGACCCTGTGGTGGCGTGGCCAGTGGTCACACCCTGTGACCCTCCAACCGGCGTACGGACTCGCCATCCAACAGCAGGCGTGATCACCGATCATACCAGCCACTCCGGCGCAGTTCCCGACTCACTTTCCAGCGCCGAAAACACCGCGAACCTTCTTCTACGCAGTAGAGTCGCCGGTGCACGCACACAGCCGGGCCAGTCGGCACCGGCTAGCTGGCAGCGGACGCGTATTTACAAATTGCAACCGAGCTCCGCCGTGGGGTAAGGTGGGCAGGGGTTTTCGCACTACGGCTGCGGTTGAACTACCGTCTGTGGTAGAAACTTCAGGACGATGGCGCGTTTCATACGAAATCTGGCGCAATCTTTGTTTGCTTCTGAACTTGTACTGTTATTGCTGTGAATTCTTGAAGTGGGAGTGTTTCAATAACAATTTGTGGATTATTTGAGTTTCTTTATATAAACATAGAATAGTATTATGAAACATCGTGTGGAAACTACAAATACTGATATGATCAATTACTTAGTTTGGGAATTGATGCACATTTTGTAGAGATTTGTCTGGCAAATGGTGTAACAAACCTCAAGCCTATCATGATCTGAAGCTGTTGTAACAAATCAAAATTGTTTTGAGGTTACATAGTACCTTGTTGGAAAGACTGGAGCATGGTTCGAGATGATGTGTAAAAATTCAAGATTTGTGCGAAAGCTTGTGACTGAAGAACGAAAGCAGTTCGATATGATGGCTCAATCAAACGTGGAAATGGATGACAAAAGTAGAGTTTCAACGTTCCAGCATGTGAGGATAACTTCAGAAATTCATAGTTCTTGTAGTATTGCATTCTTTTTATGTACAGTTATAGGTTTTGTTAGGGTATTTCAAATTCATTGTGTCAGTTGAGATATAGATGGATTGCGGAAAATTTTAGAATCATTGCATGGTAGCTAGGTACTTGTTCGGTAAAAAGGTATGTGATGAATGCCATGAGATGGTTTTTTATGATTCAATATATGGTCGTTGTTGTACCTACAAAAATGCAAGCTTACTAGCAACTAGTTTCTGAATCAAATCAAAAGTATATTTTGCCATGAATGTAAATATGTACCTGCAAAGTATGTCAATAAATTTGTGTGATATTGACCAGAGAGTTTTATCATCTGGGCATTTATGTCGCTTCTTACATTAGGTGTTAAGCATAGTAATTACGGATGAACTTTGTGCCAATATCTTCAATGCACAATGTATGTGTCATGTCTACAACCCTCACTGATCCTGCTATAGCTATAGTCATTTGGCACCAGCTTGACCAAGGGCATGAACTTCACAGTTGCACAACCTTTTGTCATGTACCACCAGTCACTTTTTTACTTAAGGTGCACACAACAATGTGCAGAGGGCCTACACAAAAACAACATGATTAGTGTGCACTATGCACAGCATTGTACCCTGATTATTTGAATATTTTGATCACTCAACAGTCAGCAGTCAGGAGATAATTATTGAATATCACATTTATTATACATCACTTGTCAAACAAGAGCATGATGACACACATTTTGACAAGCAATCATGGTAGTATTCCAATAAGTTGGACAGTCACCTCCCTGGGCGTCATTTTTCCAGGAAGGTACCTACCTCTGCAGGTATTGCGGTAGGCTAGGTTGAATTGGCGAAGTAAGGTGGTTAGGACCAGGTCAGACCGTAAGGCCTGGTCAGGTTGATTTTAATCTTTCATTCTAATTTGACATAGATACCTATTACCTATATTTTTGCTCAAGCCTGAATTTCATTAGGTAATGAGTTAATTTTGCTTTGTTTTTATCTGTCTTGTTTGGTGTTTTTGTCCCTTATATTTTGCCCCATAGGCAAGGGTGGAGCTTTTCCAGGGAAGGTGGTGGAGCATGATTGGAGGCGCTCAACCAGACGGCATAGGAGGGCACGGTTTCTGAACGCGCACTGATGCCTGATTCAAGCCACGCTGTCTTCATGCGGGGCGGCGCGCTACTTAAAAGTCCCTAAAAGGACGGGAAGTGATGCCGATAGAACCTTCAACCATTCTGGGCTAACGCTTATGACTTGGAAAAAGTCGCGATCCCAATTCAATCGAAAACCTGTGGGCTCTTGTTCAGCAGGAGGTATATGAAGAGCCACCCGCCATAAGCACTGCTCAACCGCAGGCACAGGTTTAGACGGCGTTGATCCGCATCAAAGCCAGTGTGCTGGAGAATCCATTGGCTGAAATGCTCCAGAACATTCATCAGTCATCACTGTGTTTTTATGAAAGGTGGCTACAAGCTCAGTTAAAAGAAAAAGTACCAGATTGTTTTGCTTTTTAATTACAGCGGGAATAAAGGTGTCCGGATAATTTCGTTACACCCCCTGTAATGTTCAAATGGTTGATAAATTCGAAATAAGCTCCAAAAACTAGCCTAGAAACATGTAAAACTCGAAAAAGGAACCGAGGTCATCAAAGGTCATTGAGCTGACCTGACCTTCAGGTGACCTTCACACCCACCCAAATGCATGGGACCAGCATCATATCACATGTTTCAACGCTTGAAACCACGTGAAAACTGCAACCGCGCGGCTAATGCGAGCCGACATACGCCGAATCGCGATTCGGGCCAAACATGGTCTCGAGAAATAGGTCACAGGTCAAAGGTCATTTGGGTCAGGGTCATGAAATTTTCAGGGTAGGTGTAAAATTGATAAAATCGGGGGCATTGAAAGTTTCGTCGCGATCGGACGGTTTTACGCGAGTTACTCACGAAAAACCGATAAACCGCACCCAAAAAGGCAGAAATATGCACATGCGATATCCTATACTGCGAAAAAAGGTGCATCATTTTTTAACGTCACCGACAAATTGTAATTACCCTAAGCTCAGGCAGATGTATGGTAGAAAATCCCCTAAGTGAAATACACTACGGCGGAAATAAAATACCCTACGGCGGAGCTCGGTTGCAATTTGTAAATACGCGCAGCGGACACGGTGCCGGTGTGCGGCAGGAGGTGGTGCTTGGCGCGACCTTGGACCGATGTAGGTCTCCGATATCCCGGTCCGTCCGCCACTCGAGGTCAGCAGAGTGGCTGAGCGCTGAAGAGCCGGTGAGCTGACGTGGTCGGACAGGACTGCGTTACCGTAGTGGGGGTTTGTGGAGGAGGGTGAACAGCTGGTTGGTTTCGACTTCGTATTGTGTGAACGCAGAAGGTCAATGACGAATAGTCTGCCATCAGAATGACGGTGCACCCTAGACTCTAACACCGAGCGAAATGCTAAGTGCTAGCACACGGCTAACAGGGTCGTGCCAACTTTAACGTGTCGTTTCTAATTAATAACATATGCGCATGTGTGCGCATACAGCGGCACGGAATTAAACCGGGATTCTCCCTGCCGTCGCCTGGTCTCGCCTCCGTCGTAGGTGAGCGAGGCCGCCCAGCAGCTATCGCTGCGCAGTGGGTTCTCTCATTCAGCAGCTCTGTGCTGTCTCACTGGCTGCTCAGGGTCACAGACGGGTGCCGGGTGCCGGTGCCCCTGACCCTGAGAGATCAGAGGTCTACCCCGGCCGGTAGAGCCAAGGCAGAGCAGTGGCGTTCATACTCGCTCGACCTCAGCCGAGGCTCCGTGGCCTGTCAGCAACACAGGCCGATTGGGGGCCACAAACAGGGCTCTCTGCTGGATTTGGCACCGGGATACGGATATCGGATAAGGCTCTCTGCCCCAAGTACTCAGTGAACTCACTTGAAGTCCGGAAGCGCGACCGTTATCTAATTGTTATCGTACTGAGCGATGCTGAGACGTAATTTCGATATGCGGTGAAGGCCATCGTCCAGATTACGTCTTCGCGTTGAATATGTCACACCCAGTGCCAAACAAATCCAAATATTTATCTGTCAGCACCGCTAACCTTTTGCCTCTGTAAACCTCGCTGGGTGGTCACAACTCACCAGTTATGTAAGTCTCGACTGTTCTTGCCTCGGGCCGTTTAACATTCTGAACCACCATACCCTATGTAAAGGACGTCTTCCTGACTCCCGCTGGCCCGTGTAGCGGTTCTGGCGGCCGCTTGGCACCCTATAAGGGTGCATGAAGGCTGGGCCAGGTGACCCTCGCATCTTCTGCGTCGGTCCATACGGCGTCGTCCTGGTCGACCGGCCTCGCCTAGATCGGGCCGAATGATTGATTTCCAATCATAATACTGCCCACCCGTGGTGAGTTCAAATGTCAGCGGCGTCGAAGAATATTGTATATTTCCACAACTGAGGTTACATAAGCGGCTATTTCTGAAAAAGCTTGCCCACTGCGTCGCTATAAATGAAAGACGTGTATTTCTGCTAAATGCATCCATTGCAACACCAATATTCGATAAGTAATATGGGTCGTGTGGCGAATCGTCTGTCCATGACTCCATTGAATATATCCTGGGTTGGTCAGCGCAAATTTTACCCGATCGTTTTCTGGTTATCTAACTCCCAGGCCAAAGCAAAATGAAAAGTCATCCGAAGCGTGTAAATAATTTCCCCGGGCAGAAGCGAATAAATTTCGTATCTCATTGGCGTGTTGTCTCTATCCGGCGAAACGATGGCTATGCAAGCCTTTGGTTAGATTGGCAGACTGCGGTAACTCAGCCTTGTAGACAGCTGGTTTAAATGGTCAGGTGGTTTAAATGGTCAGGTCAGAGGTCAGGCGACAGGTCTGCCAGGCCGCATATGCTATAGATCAGGTCTGTCTGGTCCAGGTCTGTCTGGTCATCTCGGTCAGGTCAGGCTAGGTCGGTCCGATCAGGCCTCATCTCTAGTCAAATCTCACAAATCTCCAGCTGGGCCGTGCGACTGCAGATCTTACGCGCACTGCGCCGGTCGAGCCGAGCCACCGATTGCCACATCCCCTCTGCACGTGTGCAGAGCGGTGTTGTGTTTGGCCAGTGCGGCACTGCGGACCGGCAGAATGGGAACAGGTCTGACCGAGTGACAGGCGTCTGGTCACTGACCCAGCCGCGCCGGCCACGGTTTCGCCCAGGTGTGAGGTCTGTCTCTGGATATGAAGACCCGCTGTCGCCAGCCGGCCGGCCGGCCGCTCGGCGCACTTTCGCCGCGACTCGCCCCGCCCCCTCCCGCCTTGGCGTCAACAACAGTGTGTGGAAAAAGTGTCTGGGTCGGCGTCTGACGGCTGCCTCCCTAGGCGACGACAGCCGGTCGCAAGCCGCTTCCCAGAAACGGGCTCTTACAAACAGGTGCTGAATTGTGCTCAGTCGCTGCGGCGAACTTTCTATTTGTCGCGCGCTAACGGGAGGGTCAGTGATCGAAAATGTGTGACACTTATTTGAACACCGCGGTAGGTAGGTAATGGGTACATTTATGAGAGCTATTTTTATACGTTCTATTCGTTTTATGGACTGCAAGTCTTCTCCCTGACTATGTGGAAGTGTGTAGGCATATCAAAGCAAACGTTAACACGTTTGCACCGCTACTTTATCATTTTATTTGAACGTTAGCACTGTCCGTTTCGCCTATCCGGTATAGGTGGTCTTCCCTTCCGGCAGTACTGCACTGTCAAGGACATGTCTTTCTGAGTTGACGGACGTTTCTGATTCAGCCGACTGTTCTACGCGCTGCTCAGTGCTGACTGGCTCTGACCTGGGCGGGAGCAGCGGGCCACCTCTTACCCGACCGCGCCCGGTCCACACTGGTGGCGTGGTCGCACTCGGTCGCTCGTGCCGGCCTAATTAATAATGTATGTGACCTTGTCCACCCGGGGAGCGGCTGGCGGTCGGGCGCCGGCAGCGAGACAATGCCGCCCCACCCAGCGACCTGTCCCGGCGCTATATTCTGCCTGTTCTACACCTTCAGTAGTTACTATCCCTTGCCGACCTTCTTCTGTCTTCCTCTTATTCATTGCTCCCTCATCAGTTAACGAGTCTGATATATTCCGAAACCCATGTGTCCCTCTTTTACATTTAACCATGCTTCTTATACGCCCTCATTCTTCAATGTCTCCGTATTCTAACTACCCTTCCACTTACGCGTAAGTGGGCCAGGCGCTTCAAAAAAGCGGAATTAAATCAATGAGCACAACTGCGGTGCCAAAAATGATTCGTTACAGGGTAAAATATCATGCTAAAGCCGAATCCGATATCCATTTTCAAATTTGATTGGTTACGCTAGGTCACTGACCTATGACGTCATTATTTAATTTCTGCGCTGCACATATGCCTGGGACACTGACAGGCGGGCACTATGCCGCATTGGCCACGCGTTTGCAGTCTTTTCGTGGTTTCAAGCGCTCAGACATGTGATATGATGTTGGTCCCATGCTTTAGGGTGGGTGTAAAGGTCACCTGAAGGTCAGGTCAGGTCATTGACCTTCGATGACCTCGGTTCACTTTTTCGAGTTTTACATGTTTCTGGGCTAGTTTTTGGAGCTGAATTCGAATTTAGGAACCATTTGAACATTTACGAAGTAGTTTTGGTGCCTTCGTAACATGTTACGAAGCTGTCAGAGGCGGGTTGACACCTACTACGAATACCCGGCAGGACCCATACTGGTTGACCTGACCTGAGCTGACCCGACCTGGCCTAAATGCATGAAGACATCATCTGTGATAAAAACTAACATGATATTCGTGATCAGCATCCCGAAAAACCCCATTAGCAGCCACACTATACGACGTTCTAACAGGTCCCGACTTTCGGCCATTGACCTGACCTCAGAGGTCACCATTTGACCTATGACCTTAAAACCGGGTACCGTTGGTTTCGTCTCGTGACGACCTACACGATGGTTTTTTTCCGCGAGGCTCTAGCTCAATTAGGGGCCAAACGCGAGGAGGGTCGCATCCCCCTGTGCCGTCGAGGGATGCAAAACGGCCTATGCCGGCGAGGGTTAAACCCTTATTTGTCCATTTCGCGCAAAAATGCGCAAAATATTTGCATTGGGCAGCAAGCTATACACCTTGAGGAAAGTCAGGCAGCAAATATCTTCGTGTTGTTCAGTGACGTTTTCTTTATATCCTTATATAAATTCATTGCGTCGTTGCACTACCACGGTTCCGAACAGGCACTGTAAACCCCACCGCTACTAGTAAGCATGAAATAGTTCCCGGGAACTTGAGTACGAGAAACATGTGCAGAAATACCGGCTGTTTTTTTAAAGCTCTTTTGTACGGAATAACTTTAATGATTTTACGCTGAGAGCTTTTGAATCGGGGGAACGGAAAATGGTACACAGCAGTCATTTCCATCTCCAGTCGGTAAGTCCTACTTTGCGACGTTATAGCATTATCTGCCTTGACATTGGGGAAAGGAAACTTGCTTATTCGGAAACTTTGGACATTTTTACAATACTCTATCCCATAATTACAGGAATTTCACTGAAGTTGATTTTCGACTTAAAGGAAATAGTTCACTTTTTAACATGGGTTTTGAACTGGAATAGCAGTTCCGTAGCTTGGGCTGAGACGAGCATAAATCAGGAGCTTTTACAGCCCAACGATCACCCTAGGCAAAGATATTTTATTTCTCGTCCCGAAAAATGTGTCTTGCGTTGAGGATGTGTGCCTTGCATATATTCGCATCCAGTATGAAACGAGCATAGGTCCCGAAAATTCTTCAGAAACTAGAGAAATTATCTACGAGAACTCTAGAGAAATTCGCTCCAGTGAGGCGCTCCAGTAACAAAAGCACGAGCAGATCGCCCAAATGCCGGTGGCCGCGATAATTAAATATAATAAAATAAAAATATTAAATATAATAATAAAAATTTTCGGGACCCATGCTCTTTTCATACTGGATCGCGTGTGCCTTACAGAAACTGAAAAGTTCTTCCTATATCAAAAATATAGAAAATAATCTTTTGTTGTAAAAAGGTTTTATTTTCTTTGCTGATCATTTTGAACATAAAAAATCACAAATCCATTGCAAAAAAAATAATTTCGTGAAAGTGAACTATTTCCTTTAATCCGCTTTTTTATGCGCCTGGCCCACTGTGTTACGTCCCCTGGATCTTTTTTATGCAGCATACAGGGTGGGCCAGAATAAGTGTAACACTTTCTGACGTCGGTTTCTCGAGACTGGTAAAAGATATGAAAATAAAATTTTGACAACTAGTAGAAAAACGTTTGCCAAATCATATAGTAATATTTACCACGAGAAAAATCCTAGCAAAATAAGATAATCGTCATTAATAAAAAAACAACATTTGCGTGTTTTATTTTATTTGCGCATGTGCTCAAAGAGGACACCTTTGCCTGCAAACACATGTGCACGCGTTCGAGGAAACCGGCTCCCACCCTCTCCGCGGTGTCCCTCCGGTATTTCAAGAACCGAAGGTTCTTGCGGAGGACTCTTCAAAGACTGCCGTCCGTGCCATCCCCAGGCCCAGCTCCTGGCAGCGATGCCGGGTAGAGGTCCTCGGTGACTCACAAACGGATTGACGGACCTGCTCAATCCTATCTCCATCTCCTGTCACCTCAGGCGTACGACCGGATCTACCCTTCGCCTGCTTTAGAACACTCCCCTTCCTTCTCAAAATGACTTACAAATCGATGGATCTCCGTGTTCGAAGGTACCTGTGATGAGTGACAGCCGAACTCCTGCCGGAAACGTTTAACAGCTGCGCACGATTTTGTTTCATACCATAAATGGATGATTTATACTTTTTCTTGTGGTAAGAAAACCATTGCTGATAGAGAGGTAATTCTTTCTCCTACTCATTTGGCAGACTGTTAGCTTTGGTATTTTTACAAAATATGTCTAGAGTTGAAATATTAAATACACAGAATGTGCGTTAGAAACTGTTACACTTATTCTGGCCCACCCTGTACATACATGGTGCGGAAGCTCTTAGCCGTCATGTAACGGAAGTTGGCACAGATTCAGCACAGGTTCAGCACAGCTCAGATTCGGTAGGGGAAAAAAGGCCACGGTAGAGGGAAACCTTTATGACCCGTTTTCCCCTAGAAATGACGTCACAAGGAGGTAAAAATGGGTATCAATGGAAAGCTCTCGTTTACCCAGACACAGTCCTGCAGGAAAATTTCACTTTTTCCCCATAGGAAAGTTTTTACGGGAAAATCAAAATTTTGGGTCAATGGGGGGTCCCCCCCGATTTCGTTCAAAATCGGCACACAGGTGCCCCACTACCAGCCGAGAAACTTTCCCCAAAACGGTCCCCGTTGCATTGACGTTTAAGGCCCGTAAAGCCCCCTAGACTCGTAAAATATCCGTAAAATCGCCTTTGTACGGACAAAAAAGTGGTGCTATGGTAAAAATGGGTATCAATCGAAAGCTCTCGTTTACCCAGACACAGTCCTGCAGGAAAATTTCACTTTTTCCCCATAGGAAAGTTTTTACGGGAAAATCAAAATTTTGGGTCAATGGGGGGTCCCCCCCCCCGATTTCGTTCAAAATCGGCACACAGGTGCCCCACTACCAGCCGAGAAACTTTCCCCAAAACGGTCCCGTTGCACTGACGTTTAAGGCCCGTAAAGCCCCCTAGACTCGTAAAATATCCGTAAAATCGCCTTTGTACGGACAAAAAAGTGGTGCTATGGTAAAAATGGGTATCAATCGAAAGCTCTCGTTTACCCAGACACAGTCCTGCAGGAAAATTTCACTTTTTCCCCATAGGAAAGCTTTTACGGGAAAATCAAAATTTTGGGTCAATGGGGGGTCCCCCCCGATTTCGTTCAAAATCGGCACACAGGTGCCCCACTACCAGCCGAGAAAATTTCCCCAAAACGGTCCCCGTTGCATTGACGTTTAAGGCCCGTAAAGCCCCCTAGACTCGTAAAATATCCGTAAAATCGCCTTTGTACGGACAAAAAAGTGGTGCTATGTTAAAAATGGGTATCAATCGAAAGCTCTCGTTTACCCAGACACAGTCCTGCAGGAAAATTTCACTTTTTTTCCCATAGGAAAGTTTTTACGGGAAAATCAAAATTTTGGGTCAATGGGGGGTCCCCCCCGATTTCGTTCAAAATCGGCACACAGGTGCCCCACCACCAGCCGAGAAACTTTCCCCAAAACGGTCCCCGTTGCATTGACGTTTAAGGCCCGTAAAGCCCCCTAGACTCGTAAAATATCCGTAAAATCGCCTTTGTACGGACAAAAAAGTGGTGCTATGGTAAAAATGGGTATCAATCGAAAGCTCTCGTTTACCCAGACACAGTCCTGCAGGAAAATTTCACTTTTTCCCCATAGGAAAGTTTTTACGGGAAAATCAAAATTTTGGGTCAATGGGGGGTCCCCCCCGATTTCGTTCAAAATCGGCACACAGGTGCCCCACTACCAGCCGAGAAACTTTCCCCAAAACGGTCCCCGTTGCATTGACGTTTAAGGCCCGTAAAGCCCCCTAGACTCGTAAAATATCCGTAAAATCGCCTTTGTACGGACAAAAAAGTGGTGCTATGGTAAAAATGGGTATCAATCGAAAGCTCTCGTTTACCCAGACACAGTCCTGCAGGAAAATTTCACTTTTTCCCCATAGGAAAGTTTTTACGGGAAAATCAAAATTTTGGGTCAATGGGGGGGTCCCCCCCGATTTCGTTCAAAATCGGCACACAGGTGCCCCACTACCAGCCGAGAAACTTTCCCCAAAACGGTCCCGTTGCACTGACGTTTAAGGCCCGTAAAGCCCCCTAGACTCGTAAAATATCCGTAAAATCGCCTTTGTACGGACAAAAAAGTGGTGCTATGGTAAAAATGGGTATCAATCGAAAGCTCTCGTTTACCCAGACACAGTCCTGCAGGAAAATTTCACTTTTTCCCCATAGGAAAGTTTTTACGGGAAAATCAAAATTTTGGGTCAAAGGGGGGTCCCCCCCGATTTCGTTCAAAATCGGCACACAGGTGCCCCACCACCAGCCGAGAAACTTTCCCCAAAACGGTCCCCGTTGCATTGACGTTTAAGGCCCGTAAAGCCCCCTAGACTCGTAAAATATCCGTAAAATCGCCTTTGTACGGACAAAAAAGTGGTGCTATGGTAAAAATGGGTATCAATCGAAAGCTCTCGTTTACCCAGACACAGTCCTGCAGGAAAATTTCACTTTTTCCCCCATAGGAAAGTTTTTACGGGAAAATCAAAATTTTGGGTCAATGGGGGGTCCCCCCCGATTTCGTTCAAAATCGGCACACAGGTGCCCCACTACCAGCCGAGAAACTTTCCCCAAAACGGTCCCCGTTGCATTGACGTTTAAGGCCCGTAAAGCCCCCTAGACTCGTAAAATATCCGTAAAATCGCCTTTGTACGGACAAAAAAGTGGTGCTATGGTAAAAATGGGTATCAATCGAAAGCTCTCGTTTACCCAGACACAGTCCTGCAGGAAAATTTCACTTTTTCCCCATAGGAAAGTTTTTACGGGAAAATCAAAATTTTGGGTCAATGGGGGGTCCCCCCCGATTTCGTTCAAAATCGGCACACAGGTGCCCCACTACCAGCCGAGAAACTTTCCCCAAAACGGTCCCGTTGCACTGACGTTTAAGGCCCGTAAAGCCCCCTAGACTCGTAAAATATCCGTAAAATCGCCTTTGTACGGACAAAAAAGTGGTGCTATGGTAAAAATGGGTATCAATCGAAAGCTCTCGTTTACCCAGACACAGTCCTGCAGGAAAATTTCACTTTTTCCCCATAGGAAAGTTTTTACGGGAAAATCAAAATTTTGGGTCAATGGGGGGTCCCCCCGATTTCGTTCAAAATCGGCACACAGGTGCCCCACCACCAGCCAAGAAACTTTCCCCAAAACGGTCCCCGTTGCATTGACGTTTAAGGCCCGTAAAGCCCCCTAGACTCGTAAAATATCCGTAAAATCGCCTTTGTACGGACAAAAAAGTGGTGCTATGGTAAAAATGGGTATCAATCGAAAGCTCTCGTTTACCCAGACACAGTCCTGCAGGAAAATTTCACTTTTTCCCCATAGGAAAGTTTTTACGGGAAAATCAAAATTTTGGGTCAATGGGGGGTCCCCCCCGATTTCGTTCAAAATCGGCACACAGGTGCCCCACCACCAGCCGAGAAACTTTCCCCAAAACGGTCCCGTTGCATTGACCTTTAAGGCCCGTAAAGCCCCCTAGACTCGTAAAATATCCGTAAAATCGCCTTTGTACGGACAAAAAAGTGGTGCTATGGTAAAAATGGGTATCAATCGAAAGCTCTCGTTTACCCAGACACAGTCCTGCAGGAAAATTTCACTTTTTCCCCATAGGAAAGTTTTTACGGGAAAATCAAAATTTTGGGTCAATGGGGGGTCCCCCCCGATTTCGTTCAAAATCGGCACACAGGTGCCCCACCACCAGCCGAGAAACTTTCCCCAAAACGGTCCCCGTTGCATTGACGTTTAAGGCCCGTAAAGCCCCCTAGACTCGTAAAATATCCGTAAAATCGCCTTTGTACGGACAAAAAAGTGGTGCTATGGTAAAAATGGGTATCAATCGAAAGCTCTCGTTTACCCAGACACAGTCCTGCAGGAAAATTTCACTTTTTCCCCATAGGAAAGTTTTTACGGGAAAATCAAAATTTTGGGTCAATGGGGGGTCCCCCCCGATTTCGTTCAAAATCGGCACACAGGTGCCCCACTACCAGCCGAGAAACTTACCCCAAAACGGTCCCCGTTGCATTGACGTTTAAGGCCCGTAAAGCCCCCTAGACTCGTAAAATATCCGTAAAATCGCCTTTGTACGGACAAAAAAGTGGTGCTATGGTAAAAATGGGTATCACTCGAAAGCTCTCGTTTACCCAGACACAGTCCTGCAGGAAAATTTCACTTTTTCCCCATAGGAAAGTTTTTACGGGAAAATCAAAATTTTGGGTCAATGGGGGGTCCCCCCCGATTTCGTTCAAAATCGGCACACAGGTGCCCCACCACCAGCCGAGAAACTTTCCCCAAAACGGTCCCCGTTGCATTGACGTTTAAGGCCCGTAAAGCCCCCTAGACTCGTAAAATATCCGTAAAATCGCCTTTGTACGGACAAAAAAGTGGTGCTATGGTAAAAATGGGTATCAATCGAAAGCTCTCGTTTACCCAGACACAGTCCTGCAGGAAAATTTCACTTTTTCCCCATAGGAAAGTTTTTACGGGAAAATCAAAATTTTGGGTCAATGGGGGGTCCCCCCCGATTTCGTTCAAAATCGGCACACAGGTGCCCCACTACCAGCCGAGAAACTTTCCCCAAAACGGTCCCCGTTGCACTGACGTTTAAGGCCCGTAAAGCCCCCTAGACTCGTAAAATATCCGTAAAATCGCCTTTGTACGGACAAAAAAGTGGTGCTATGGTAAAAATGGGTATCAATCGAAAGCTCTCGTTTACCCAGACACAGTCCTGCAGGAAAATTTCACTTTTTCCCCATAGGAAAGTTTTTACGGGAAAATCAAAATTTTGGGTCAATGGGGGGTCCCCCCCGATTTCGTTCAAAATCGGCACACAGGTGCCCCACCACCAGCCGAGAAACTTTCCCCAAAACGGTCCCCGTTGCATTGACGTTTAAGGCCCGTAAAGCCCCCTAGACTCGTAAAATATCCGTAAAATCGCCTTTGTACGGACAAAAAAGTGGTGCTATGGTAAAAATGGGTATCACTCGAAAGCTCTCGTTTACCCAGACACAGTCCTGCAGGAAAATTTCACTTTTTCCCCATAGCAAAGTTTTTACGGGAAAATCAAAATTTTGGGTCAATGGGGGTCCCCCCCGATTTCGTTCAAAATTGGCACACAGGTGCCCCACCACCAGCCGAGAAACTTTCCCCAAAACGGTCCCCGTTGCATTGACGTTTAAGGCCCGTAAAGCCCCCTAGACTCGTAAAATATCCGTAAAATCGCCTTTGTACGGAAAAAAAGTGGTGCTATGGTAAAAATGGGTATCAATCGAAAGCCCTCGTTTACCCAGACACAGTCCTGCAGGAAAATTTCACTTTTTCCCCATAGGAAAGCTTTTACGGGAAAATCAAAATTTTGGGTCAATGGGGGGTCCCCCCGATTTCGTTCAAAATCGGACGGACTGTGTCTGGGTAAACGAGAGCTTTCGATTGATACCCATTTTTACCATAGCACCACTTTTTTGTCCGTACAAAGGCGATTTTACGGATATTTTACGAGTCTAGGGGGCTTTACGGGCCTTAAACGTCAATGCAACGGGGACCGTTTTGGGGAAATTTTCTCGGCTGGTAGTGGGGCACCTGTGTGCCGATTTTGAACGAAATCGGGGGGGACCCCCCATTGACCCAAAATTTTGATTTTCCCGTAAAAACTTTCCTATGGGGAAAATGTGAAATTTTCCTGCAGGACTGTGTCTGGGTAAACGAGAGCTTTCGATTGATACCCATTTTTACCATAGCACCACTTTTTTGTCCGTACAAAGGCGATTTTACGGATATTTTACGAGTCTAGGGGGCTTTACGGGCCTTAAACGTCAATGCAACGGGGACCGTTTTGGGGAAAGTTTCTCGGCTGGTAGTGGGGCACCTGTGTGCCGATTTTAAACGAAATCGGGGGGGGGACCCCCCATTGACCCAAAACCCCATTGACCCAAAATTTTGATTTTTCCGTAAAAACTTTCCTATGGGGAAAAAGTGAAATTTTCCTGCAGGACTGTGTCTGGGTAAACGAGAGCTTTCGATTGATACCCATTTTTACCATAGCACCACTTTTTTGTCCGTACAAAGGCGATTTTACGGATATTTTACGAGTCTAGGGGGCTTTACGGGCCTTAAAGGTCAATGCAACGGGGACCGTTTTGGGGAAAGTTTCTCGGCTGGTGGTGGGGCACCTGTGTGCCGATTTTGAACGAAATCGGGGGGGACCCCCCCATTGACCCAAAATTTTGATTTTCCCGTAAAAACTTTCCTATGGGGAAAAAGTGAAATTTTCCTGCAGGACTGTGTCTGGGTAAACGAGAGCTTTCGATTGATACCCATTTTTACCATAGCACCACTTTTTTGTCCGTACAAAGGCGATTTTACGGATATTTTACGAGTCTAGGGGGCTTTACGGGCCTTAAACGTCAATGCAACGGGGACCGTTTTGGGGAAAGTTTCTCGGCTGGTAGTGGGGCACCTGTGTGCCGATTTTGAACGAAATCGGGGGGGACCCCTCATTGACCCAAAATTTTGATTTTCCCGTAAAAACTTTCCTATGGGGAAAAAGTGAAATTTTCCTGCAGGACTGTGTCTGGGTAAACGAGAGCTTTCGATTGATACCCATTTTTACCATAGCACCACTTTTTTGTCCGTACAAAGGCGATTTTACGGATATTTTACGAGTCTAGGGGGCTTTACGGGCCTTAAACGTCAATGCAACGGGGACCGTTTTGGGGAAAGTTTCTCGGCTGGTGGTGGGGCACCTGTGTGCCGATTTTGAACGAAATCGGGGGGGACCCCCCATTGACCCAAAATTTTGATTTTCCCGTAAAAACTTTCCTATGGGGAAAAAGTGAAATTTTCCTGCAGGACTGTGTCTGGGTAAACGAGAGCTTTCGATTGATACCCATTTTTACCATAGCACCACTTTTTTGTCCGTACAAAGGCGATTTTACGGATATTTTACGAGTCTAGGGGGCTTTACGGGCCTTAAACGTCAATGCAACGGGGACCGTTTTGGGGAAAGTTTCTCGGCTGGTAGTGGGGCACCTGTGTGCCGATTTTAAACGAAATCGGGGGGGACCCCCCATTGACCCAAAATTTTGATTTTCCCGTAAAAACTTTCCTATGGGGAAAAAGTGAAATTTTCCTGCAGGACTGTGTCTGGGTAAACGAGAGCTTTCGATTGATACCCATTTTTACCATAGCACCACTTTTTTGTCCGTACAAAGGCGATTTTACGGATATTTTACGAGTCTAGGGGGCTTTACGGGCCTTAAAGGTCAATGCAACGGGGACCGTTTTGGGGAAAGTTTCTCGGCTGGTGGTGGGGCACCTGTGTGCCGATTTTGAACGAAATCGTGGGGGACCCCCCATTGACCCAAAATTTTGATTTTCCCGTAAAAACTTTCCTATGGGGAAAAAGTGAAATTTTCCTGCAGGACTGTGTCTGGGTAAACGAGAGCTTTCGATTGATACCCATTTTTACCATAGCACCACTTTTTTGTCCGTACAAAGGCGATTTTACGGATATTTTACGAGTCTAGGGGGCTTTACGGGCCTTAAACGTCAATGCAACGGGGACCGTTTTGGGGAAAGTTTCTCGGCTGGTAGTGGGGCACCTGTGTGCCGATTTTGAACGAAATCGGGGGGGACCCCTCATTGACCCAAAATTTTGATTTTCCCGTAAAAACTTTCCTATGGGGAAAAAGTGAAATTTTCCTGCAGGACTGTGTCTGGGTAAACGAGAGCTTTCGATTGATACCCATTTTTACCATAGCACCACTTTTTTGTCCGTACAAAGGCGATTTTACGGATATTTTACGAGTCTAGGGGGCTTTACGGGCCTTAAACGTCAATGCAACGGGGACCGTTTTGGGGAAAGTTTCTCGGCTGGTGGTGGGGCACCTGTGTGCCGATTTTGAACGAAATCGGGGGGGACCCCCCATTGACCCAAAATTTTGATTTTCCCATAAAAACTTTCCTATGGGAAAAAAGTGAAATTTTCCTGCAGGACTGTGTCTGGGTAAACGAGAGCTTTCGATTGATACCCATTTTTACCATAGCACCACTTTTTTGTCCGTACAAAGGCGATTTTACGGATATTTTACGAGTCTAGGGGGCTTTACGGGCCTTAACCCGGCAGTTGCTGGGGTATTTCGCCACCCACCGTTTGCTGGGGGGGGGGGCGTTAAACGCCCCCAGCCGATAACTCGAGAACCAATAGGCGCAGCGAAACGCACGAGGCGGCAAACGAAAGAGCGCGACGAGACGCTTCAGATGAGTACTTTAAAGTTGAGTTTTGAGGTCACAGGTCGGGTCAAGGTCAGGTCAAACACCTGAAATCGGCCTTTCAGTAGCATGGACTTCAGGACTTCGCAATGGGCGCCTCTCGTCATAAACTCTGTCAAATGGTGCACAATCCATCGTATAAGGCCTACAAGAGTGTCAGCTCCATGTAGGGGTCAGTCAAGCATAGGTCAGGGTCAAGGTCAGGTCAACCGGGTAGGCACATATCCCCGAAAATCAAAACTGATATTCGCAGCCCATGACACATGTTTTATGGGTAATTTGGGGCGTATAACACGATGGTGACATTCATTTTATCATATGTGTACGTGTTTGGCTAAAAAAGTTTAATTTAAGAAATGCATGTATCATAGTCGTGAAGTAGTGACGAGAAATTGTCAAGATTCAGTTCAAGATTTTGAAAAATGCGGAACGATAATCAATAATCGAAGATAGCCATTTGATTGTTCATGGTATTGGCAGTCTAATGGCGTTTACGGCAAGTCTGTATGTCTATTCTGTGATTTTATATGAATTTTTGAACATACGCCGTTTTTGGTCGAAAATTCAAAACTCATGACGTCACTAAAACCTCGATATCTCAAAAATTTTCCGACCGATTTTTTTGAAACTTTGTCACAATAAACTTCAATCAATTCCCTACAGGTACCCAAAATTTGGCGCGCCTGCGGCGCGCCGTTTTTATGCTATGGCCCGGCGAAAAAAGTGGGGGCGTTTATCGCCCCCCCCCAGCAACTCGCGGGTTAAACGTCAATGCAACGGGGACCGTTTTGGGGAAAGTTTCTCGGCTGGTAGTGGGGCACCTGTGTGCCGATTTTGAACGAAATCGGGGGGGACCCCCAATTGACCCAAAATTTTGATTTTCCCGTAAAAACTTTCCTATGGGGAAAAAGTGAAATTTTCCTGCAGGACTGTGTCTGGGTAAACGAGAGCTTTCGATTGATACCCATTTTTACCATAGCACCACTTTTTTGTCCGTACAAAGGCGATTTTACGGATATTTTACGAGTCTAGGGGGCTTTACGGGCCTTAAAGGTCAATGCAACGGGGACCGTTTTGGGGAAAGTTTCTCGGCTGGTGGTGGGGCACCTGTGTGCCGATTTTGAACGAAATCGGGGGGGACCCCCCATTGACCCAAAATTTTGATTTTCCCGTAAAAACTTTCCTATGGGGAAAAAGTGAAATTTTCCTGCAGGACTGTGTCTGGGTAAACGAGAGCTTTCGAGTGATACCCATTTTTACCATAGCACTACTTTTTTGTCCGTACAAAGGCGATTTTACGGATATTTTACGAGTCTAGGGGGCTTTACGGGCCTTAAACGTCAATGCAACGGGGACCGTTTTGGGGAAAGTTTCTCGGCTGGTGGTGGGCACCTGTGTGCCGATTTTGAACGAAATCGGGGGGACCCCCATTGACCCAAAATTTTGATTTTCCCGTAAAAACTTTCCTATGGGGAAAAAGTGAAATTTTCCTGCAGGACTGTGTCTGGGTAAACGAGAGCTTTCGAGTGATACCCATTTTTACCATAGCACTACTTTTTTGTCCGTACAAAGGCGATTTTACGGATATTTTACGAGTCTAGGGGGCTTTACGGGCCTTAAACGTCAGTGCAACGGGGACCGTTTTGGGGAAAGTTTCTCGGCTGGTAGTGGGGCACCTGTGTGCCGATTTTGAACGAAATCGGGGGGGACCCCCCATTGACCCAAAATTTTGATTTTCCCGTAAAAACTTTCCTATGGGGAAAAAGTGAAATTTTCCTCCAGGACTGTGTCTGGGTAAACGAGAGCTTTCGATTGATACCCATTTTTACCATAGCACCACTTTTTTGTCCGCACAAAGGCGATTTTACGGATATTTTACGAGTCTAGGGGGCTTTACGGGCCTTAAACGTCAATGCAACGGGGACCGTTTTGGGGAAAGTTTCTCGGCTGGTAGTGGGGCACCTGTGTGCCGATTTTGAACGAAATCGGGGGGGACCCCCCATTGACCCAAAATTTTGATTTTCCCGTAAAAACTTTCCTATGGGGAAAAAGTGAAATTTTCCTGCAGGACTGTGTCTGGGTAAACGAGAGCTTTCCATTGATACCCATTTTTACCTCCTTGTGACGTCATTTCTAGGGGAAAACGGGTCATAAAGGTTTCCCTCTACCGTGGCCTTTTTTCCCCCTACCGAATCTGTGCTGTGCTGAACCTGTGCTGAATCTGTGCCAACTTCCGTTACATCTTAGCCGTCTAGCTTACTTTTCGCGGAAATCTCGAGCATCTCGCTGCGCCGCCCCAGTTGACCCTGAGATGCGAACTGGATAACGGTCTTACTGTCAAGGACTATGGTGATGCGTTGATAATGATGGAAATGATTATGAAGCTACTGTTACTGTTGCATGCTTCGGCGTAGTGGTAGTTTAGGTATATAGGCACTTGTTCTGCTTGGACGGAAGACATGAGGCCAAATGAAACGAGACAAACCAGGAAGGATTTACGGAACCCAATTAATGAAGGACATAGACAAGGACATAGACTACTGATTTAGAATAGTCTATGGCAAGGAAATCATAGGAGAGAATGAGGGAGGGAAGGCACTTCTAGCGCTCTCTTCCCGGTCTTTCCAAGTTCCCCTTCATTATCGCTGCCTAATTCGTGCCACTTTCCCTACCCTGCTCGTCCATCCGTCCCGTCTATCCTTTCGTCCGCTCATCCGCTCGCTCCCCTCCTGCCCGCGGCGGTGCGCCAGCAGTCACGGTTGACTGCTAACATTTCACAGCCCCCGGCGCTGCAATCTGACAGCACAGAGTACAGGAATGTGGAACACAGAGCGCTGGAATGTAGTTCCCCTCCCTTGAGCTCCCACAGTCCCTCTCCCGGTCCTGCGAACAGTTGACGGGAAATGGTGCAGAATGACAGGGTCCCGGGCAATGAGTCATGGTCGCGGAGGCAGGTGTTAGTTACCACCAAATTAGTCATGGTAACCGGTGTTGGTTTCCGACTATGACTTGTTGCGTGCGAGGGAACTGGCTAAATTCGGTGCGGTGCAGGTAGCACTGGACGAGTTTTCTTTCCTGGTTTGTGATTGTCACCGTCAATCGATTACACGGTCATGCTGGGCTGGTTTCGCGTGTCATGACCTACTGGCTTTGGAATGGGTCATTGAGTATTCACTGTTATAGGATGTCGAGAGAATCGTTTTCACTGTTCAATGAGCTGGAACTGCATAGGCGGCGGAACGGTGAGGGCACCGGGGCACCGTGCCCCCTTTGATTTTGACATTTTAACATTAGCCCTTCCATGGGCGTTGCATGGAAAGAATGGGACCAAAAGTCGGCAGTGCCCCCCCCCCCTTAATTGAAGGTGTTCCGCCGCTATTGGCTGGAAGTGGAACACCCTTGAATTGAATCGTATCACTTTCGACTAGTTTTTACCTGTAACTTGTCAGCTGTGTCCGTCTTCACTTGTCGCCCCTCGGTGTTTCCCGTCTGACTGATCTCTCCCCCTCTGTGTGTTTCAGGCTGCCGACGCCGGCGGCCGCGCGGAATGCCCTCTAGTGCGGGCGAGGTGTCCCTGTCGCGACTCAGCGCCTACTCACCAGCCACCATGCCGGTCACATCGCGATTCTCCTACTCTTCAACGTCGTCCTACTCGCCGCGGTCGTACGTGCACCGCGCCACGAGTCTGGAGCGTGGCTCGTACTCGCCGCTCTCCTCCAAACACTCGTCTGTGTACTCCTCCTACAGCAGCTCTTCGTCGAGCTCTGCCCCAAGCCGACCGCCGCTGCCGTCAGCGTCCATCGACTACCGGCGGCGCTATGACATCGGCTCGAGAACGACCTCCTCCTCTCGGAGGGAGACGGCCCCGTTTGATATGGACTCCCTGGGGAAGCTCACAGAAGCCAGGAAGTATCTCATGGAGCGGCGTGCCGCCGAGGCCCAGCCGAGCAGCCCTTCACGACCGCGCTACTCTCGCACTGAGAGCCGAGAGGTGACGGGCCGCTCGACGCTCGACCTACCCAGCCGGTCGGCTCGCGGCTCGATCGCCGGCTCGACGAGTCACTCTCGACAGGAGAGTGTCGAACGCGTATCAGATCGCATCCTCAACTTTGAGTCTCGCTCCAGCTCTGGGTATGGCTCGAGCAGCGGGGCAGCCAGCCCGGCGTCGACCCGGCGCCGGTCCGAGCGCGTCGTGCCTATCGTCCTGGACGGCGACCGACGTCCTTCGACTGAGGTCACTGAGCGGCGGCCGTCCGTCTCTGAGCTGCGCCGGCAGTTTGACGCTGTGGTAGCCGCCACTTCCTCCGCCGCCGCCGCGGGCTCATCTGCAGCAGTTAGCTCTGACGACGACTCAAGCTCGACGCTCTCCTCCAGCTCCCAGTCCGCTGTGCCGGTGAAGGAGTCGAGAAAGACGACTAGCGCGCCGGCACCGCCCTCGCCACCGCCGTCCCCTCCACCGGCACCAGCGGTGACAGCACCAACACCAGCACCAACACCGGCACCAGCGACACGGGTGGTCGGGGGACGGACCGCCGAGCCGGAGCGACCTGCCTCTCCGGTCTCCCACAAACTCACCAATGGGCTCACCAACGGACTCACCAACGGACTCACCAATGGACTCACCAATGGTCATCATAAGGAGCGGCCGAGTGGGGAAAAGGTAAGTCGAGACTGACTCAGGTCAGCAGGGCTCTGTAATTGCCGTTTAGCTCAAACGAGTGTACACTGGTAGCTTAATACCTGTCCAAGTGTACTATGTGTTTGCATTAATCTTACATCCGAAACAGCGCAATACGCGTATCGTAACAAAATCATCACATGTCGATGCCCAAGGGCGGAACCATACCTATCGCTGATCTGACTGTTTTCATCTCCAAAGCTCCAGTGACTGAGGGTAAGGGTCGAGAGCGGATTTTGTCGCTGAGGGCTCACAATTGGCTGCAATCGGCCTTCCCAGTGACTCGCTGTGACAGATTCAATCGCCACTGAGCTTGCGGCGACTTGGCCGCGATTCTGGATCGTCTGGGTAGCAGCGGTGGTGGTCGGGCGGCGCATCTTCCCCCACCTGGCGTCCACAAAACCGCACGTGTTGGTCACAAAATCGCACGTGTTGGTCGGCGAGCCGTGAACCAGCCGGTAAACAGACGCGATGACCGACTATTTTTACACCGTGGTGCCGAGTTCTCACAGCCGGCCAGGTTCAGGGAATCTGTTAGTAGGTTAGTTACACCTGAAGCATTGGCAGACATTCAGTATGTTGGTTGGGGGTTTGGTGTACGGCGGACAGTCTTTTGCGCGTTTTTTTTTTCGATCCCATCCAGCTGAGCGCTCCGATCGTTGCAGACCGCTCCCCTCCCGGCTCCCACCGTCATCTCGGCGGAAGTGGTCAGTCATAGCTCGGCGGTATCTGGGGCACCCACCGTGCCGCCGGCACCCGACCCGGCCCGGCTGCGGCGCCAGCCACGTGCCGTCAGTCTGCAGTGGACGGCGCGGAAGGGCAGGGCCGGCGGCGGCACAGAAACCCGTGCCAGCAGTCCGCTCTGCAGTGAGAGCAGCGGAACGCCCCCACTGCCGGCCAGGCCGCTGGCTCCCGATGATGGTACTTAGATGATGGAGGTCAATAGGAACGACCAGTGACCACTGCCAATAGAAAGCCAATGGCTTCAATGTGGAGTTCTGGAGACATAGCTGCCCGTTACGAGCCACTACCAGGGAGATGCTGCCGGAACCTTGGTGGCACCGATTCTGATCCGCTGGAGTCTCTGTCGATTCGGTCGCGATTTTCATCTGAGCCCAGCTGCTCGATGCAATAAAGCAGAGCGCTATTGGTGTCGCATTTATGACCCTGAAAGCGTCATTGATCTTACACCGTGCATTGGTATAAAAACAAACCTGCAATGCGTAGGGCGAACACATGTAAACGTTTGCTGGTTCATGACTGACTCACTAGTTCATGGGCATGCTGCTGTCATGTTCCCCGTCCGGGCATCTAAACTGTAAACCAACAAATCGTTACGGGTACACTCATTATGCTGGATCCGTTACCCAATGGATGCACCTGACAAATTCCTCCTCATTCAGAAGTTACGGTGCTCGATGGGCTATACGGCTGAGTTTGTGGTCGAGACTGTCATCTGCCTACCACCTCTTCCTCCACATCCACGTAATTATCGATCTGTGCGTCTGCCTCTGTCTGTTTGTCTGTCTGATTATGTTCCGTTTCGTTCCGCTCCGTGTCCCGTTCTCTCACGGCCTCCATACCGGTAGTCCCGAGCCGCCGTCTACCACCGTTGACCACCGTTATCTGACGGTTGTGGGTCGTTCGTTCTCAGCCCTGAATCCTCCGCCGGGGATCGCTGATCACGCGCAGAGCCGCCGGCCGCATCCGGGGCATAATTGAGTTGATTCGTCATTCGCTTTTCTTTAGCGAGTGAGTTGCCAAGTAGGGATTATTTGCTCGTCATGCCCGAACAAAAAACGCAGAAGTTCCGGATGAATGAGGTGCTGAAAATCAGTCTCGCTCTCTTGCGTTGGAAAGCGGAGACTCGGTAAACCAGCTCGAGACTCATTTGTTCCGATTCATTGAACCGTCTGTCGATATGCAGTGAACGGGTGCAGTCAGGTGTCTAGGACACCGTCTGTTCCCCAGTGTATGTCTGCAGTGGCTGAGTCTGGTCGGGTGGATAGCAGGCTGCCAGAGTCCCACCGTCGCCCTGGCGTCCTGCCAGCACCGCCGGCAGCCGGCGCACGTCCGACGGTATTTATGCCGGCAGCTCAGTGACCCGCTATTCCCGGGGGACACGTGACCTCCCCCCCCCCCCCCCTCCGGACAGTCATCAGCTGATGGCACCAGCTGGCTGCGAACGGGGCTGCACGGACAACTGTCAGCCGTCAGTCGGCGACAGTCGCCCCCCCCCCCCCCTCGTCCCCTGCTGTTATGCCATCATCCCCACACTGTATGCATGAATACAGAACCCAGCGAGCACAGGCTTCGCCAAACCGGCACAGCAGTCGCCTGACTACCGAGCACGTGACTTGCCACCCGGGCAGGTAGCCAAACATGGCTATGATCGCCGGACGCGCGCGGCAGTTTTTGCCCACCTTCTGTCGCCGCGCAGCCACTGTGGCCGCTCGGTTTTTCGGCAATAACTCATAGAAGCGGTTCGGCGCGGTTGCCTTTTTGTGGCTGTGTTTCGGCGCGCCCGCTGGTCGATGCCAAGCTGTCGGCTTAGGCTGCATGGCTGGTTGGTTAGACGGGGAATTTAGGGCTGGTTCTTGACGGAAAACAAAATATCGCGATGGTGGAATTTGACCGGAAGGTCCCATTTGTTGTGCCGCCAGATCGTGGTCTTATTTTTCTGTTGGTCAAAATTTCATCTTCGATAGACGGAAACGTTTGGTAAACCCAATTGGTAGGTATGGTTAAAATCGCTCGTGTCTCCACGTTGGCAACTAATTGGCTTCACTCTTCCAGTTAAATATTGGAATTGCAACGGCTCGTATGTAGAAGTGAGTTTTAACCAGTAGACTTATGGAGACGAATCCTTGTTGTTTGTTACACCAAGCTCAACACGGGAACACTCGGTCATGCTCAGACTAGTGCAGACTGCAGATGCCACGAGACTGATTGGTTCAGGTTTATCGTTCAGCGACATACTCGTACACTTCGATAAAGGCTTAGAGAGTTCGAGATAGGTGCTGTGGTCGATTGTGGGTAACAGGGTTACGTTTTAAGTGGTATCGTAGGCTCACTACAAACATCACTGTCCCAACGAGTAACCGGATTGCTAGTGTTGACATGCTTTAATCCCCGTCCCATATCGCTGAGTTGTCATGACCTGACCCTCGGCGTTTCTCCCACAGGAGGTTAGTTCGGTGTCGAGCCGCCAGTCGTCGCTGCTGTCGGAGCCCGCTCTGCGCCGTCAGAGGACTGAGAGCTCCGGCTCCAGCTCGGCCAGCACCTCTCCCGCCGCCGAGAGGCCGACGGAGACCGTCCCCGTCCAGTACGGGCCGCAGGACGGCCTGACCGGCCTGAGGAACATCGGAAACACGGTGCGTACCGTACCAACACTGGATGGACACGGACCTGCGACCTTGACTTCAGAGCACGCCTCCAGACCCCGATCAGCTGGTCCTGACACCCGGTGCCAGACTACGGTCTCCTGATCCTGAATACCGGCGCCAGGCCCTGTTAGTCCTTGGACTACACGGTACCGGACCCTACTCTCAGGCTCTTGGACACAGGCACCAGATCCTGTTTCCTGCGCCTAACCTCACCGCTAGATCCGTTGTCTAGTGCATGAACACCCGATCTTCCTCTACATCTATTGGACCCCGGTAGCAACCCCTCCCTCCTGACTTTCAGCAGAGAGGATAGGCGCCAGACTGCACCACACCGTGCTCCTCCCACCCAACTCAGCTGGCAGCGGCTCTGCGTCAACCACAAACACAAACTTCCAGCCGTGAACCGGCCCCTGTCTGCTCCCACTGGGTCAGAGATGTCAGAGATGTGACTGACTGGGTCAGAGATGTGAGTCACATCTCACGGTTCAGCCCGCTCCAGTTCGTCGTTCTCAGTGACGCTTGATGTGTGGCCTGATTTCCTGCGCGGCAGCAGACACCTGCGTCATTCCAGACTGGGCGGCTGGTGAGTCACCAGATAGAAATACCCACCACCTGGCCCCCTGGTACGCCGCTGGAGCCCGCATCCCCGTCGGATTTTCCCAGTGATCATCCTTCCTCCCTCCCCATGGCTGGTCGGAGCTATCGCAGCGCCATCTGTGTAGAGCAGACTTCCGCCTTTGAGCGAGCTGTAAACACTGGTGTGTGTTGATGCTGGAGCGAACCGTGCGGTGAGCTAGAGAGACTCCCTCGCCAGCCGGTGCGGCGGCAGAGAAAGGTATCAAACTGGGCTGCTGAATGGGCTGCTCATCAAATGCTCATCAGCCTCGCAGCCCATCAATCCGGCTGTGGGTTGGGACGAGGCTGACTGGTGCTGCGCTGAAACCAGTCAGTCGCGAACAAATCAGGAGCCTTCCTGGCAATGGGTCAGCGATGGGCGTGCCTCCATTAGACTACCTGCCGCCCGGCTCCCTCCCGATCGTTACACTACGCCGCCGCCAGACACGCGAGCCGCACTGCGCTCCAGTCAGTGTGTCACGTGATGTCTGCCAGCCCCGTCAGTGTGTGTCACGTGACATCCGGCAATGGTGGCTGACTGGGCTGACATTGGCGTGTCCTTGTGCCGCCGCCCGCCACCCGCGGTACGCGCGCTGTGTTATGGATGCGCCGCCTCCGCCCGCCGCTGCGCCACGCGAAGGTCACGTGTGGCTGGGCCGCACGCAGTTGCCCCTCCCTCTCCCTCTTCCACCCCTCCCTTACTCTACCGGTATCGATGGCAATATACCTCGCAGGTAGGCACTGCGTATGAAACCGAACCGGTGTCGGCGAGGCCATGGCGCACTGCCAGCTCTGGCGGAAGTCTGGCTGTAACAGGCACTCGGCTGTTTAGATGGGAGTGGAACAGACACCTACTGTGCGTATATACAGAGTTGGAGGCCACTGGCGGGGTGCCGCATGCCTCACTGAATAGGTGCGAGAGTCGCGTGGTGTGGGACAGAAATAAATGATATCTGTGGTTGCGAGAAACTTTTACATGCGGAGCGTCAGACAATCTTCGCATCGGACGCCAGTGTTAGCGGCCTGTGTTACGGCCCTCGTCTCTTTTCCGCTCCTCTCTGCTGTGTTACGAGTTACGACCCTTCCTCCCCTCCTCTCCGCTCCCGCTCCTACGCTCGACAACATTGCCACCACTGTGTAACTACCCACGCACGCACTAACCGCTATTGATGGCCTGTGCGTGCACCATACGAGGTTAAAAACAGCCGTGCCGTGACCGCTTCAAACTGGATTTAAACAGCAGTCAAGGTCGACACTCACACCGTTCCGTGCTTCTATCCTCAGGATACTGAAATCCTTCTCCTCCACGCCGCAACCCCACTCCGGGCTGGACAGGCAACTTTATCTCATGCGGGCTGCTCCCTTGGAGCGGCACCGCTGCTCCCGAGGGAGCGCACCCCGTAGCCGGGTGCAGTGAGTGCCTTGGGGCTGGGTGGCCTGTCCTCTGGACGGGCTCAGCCCCGGCGACTCACTAGGGTGCCTGCCCAGACCAATGTCTCCCCCTAATTCCTATCATCCTTCCGGCTCTGCAATGGTCTTGTCGACCGAAAGGGCCTAACCCAACAAAACAAAAATCGACACTCAGCCCCGCTCACATCATCACATCAAATCGACATTGTGGCAATCAGATCCATTACGTCCTCTCGTCAAAGCGATGACATCCTACCCGACACAATAACACCCCAACCACATACGCTACTATCTTGCTGTTGTGTGTAAATCTATCGTCTAACTTTCCGCTCACTTCTATCCCGGCAGTGTTTTATGAACTCGGTACTGCAGTGCCTGAGCAACACCCGCGCTCTTCACGACTACATCCTGCGAGACGGGTTCACCTCGGAGGTCAACACCACCACCTCCAGTATGAAGGGCGCGCTCATCCAGGGTAGGTGCCTCACCGAGCGGTAGAAGGTGCCGCCAGTTCTTGAGCAAGTGGATCTAAGTTTTACTGTAACGGGCGACACCGCCTTGGGGAAGTCATCATAATAAGCCTCATAATAAGCCTAATAATAATCACAATAAGCCTCGTCATCAGAGGAATATTACGATATCAGTTTTCAGAAAGAAGAGTTTTTTCTGTGGCAGTCCCTAAGACAATGGTAGAAACCCCTCAGTATGTTACAGTTAGTCCAATGAGGCTGTAAACACAGGCTGGGGTCTTCATCAAACATTGGTAGTGCTCACTTGACACCGTAGGGTCGTGAATCCCTACATCATGCTCGTATTCAGACACGCTCGAACCAGACTCCTCACTGGCCCATTATCCACCCTGCAGCGTTCGCCGACCTGATGCAGGACCTGTGGAAGAAGTCGGACGAGACGGACAGGGTGGTGACCACGGCGCCGTTCAAGTCGCAGATCCAGCGGTTCGCGCCGCGCTTCATGGGCTACCAGCAACAGGACGCCCAGGAGTTCCTCCGGTGAGTGTCGGGTCGTCTGGGAGGTCCTACGGGGAGTGTCGGGTGCCCCGGAGCTCCTCCGGTGAGTGGCTGGACGCATAGGAGTTTCTTCGCTTAGTGTTGGATGTACATATGTCTCAGACGAATTTCAACTATGCTTGCAGCCGTGACAGCATGTTGACTTACGTATTTTGTGGTTTTCAGGTACCTTCTAGAGGGACTGCACGAGGACGTCAACCGTGTCACGTCTCGGCCGAGGCCCATCACGGAGGATATCGACGACAACCTCAGGTACCGTACACTGTACAGGCCACCCTTGCTAGCGTCAAGGACTTAAGTTATCTAGCTTACCGTGGAATGTTATGGTTTGATTGCACCTTTGTGGACGTTAATTAATTGTGTGCGAATGGAGTGTGTGCTCAATGCATATTTGTGTCGCCCATGCTCAGGTCCTTTCGGCTCGACTCAAGATTGTGGCGATAAACTTGTGTGTTAAAAATGCCCTGTTATAAATACGGATAGCAAACTGTTATTTATTTGAGATTGCGAAGATTCGCTTCCGAGCCGTGACCTCATGATAACAGATGAACATTTGGCCCGCAGTGACAGTCAGAAGGCAATGGAGTCCTGGAAACGGTTCATGAGGTTCGACAACTCCAAATTCGTTGACCTGTTCGTCGGACAGCTCAAGTCCACTCTTCGGTACGTAAACCAACAGCTGCCAGGATGGCACGATGTATAGCTTATTTTTACGTTTGCTCTTGCCAATGGTATGGCGAAGCCAACAATGTGTTATGGCTAGGCTAGACTTCGATGTGTTATGCATTGATTTATTGTTCCAATGTGAGTAAAGATGGATTGGTTATCGATTGCTGAATCGATTTCGCATGCGGCCTGTGCTGTATGTTTGGTGCTCGATGATGTAACGCAACCTTCCAAGTTCCAGAACCCTTTCCCACTGTTGACTCGCCCCTTTTCCGTTAGGTGCACCGTGTGTGGCCACGCGTCCGTCACCTTCGATCCGTTCTGGGACCTGAGTCTGCCGATCCCTGCCAAGACGGGCCAGGTGCGCCTGCAGGCCTGCTTCGACCTCTTCACCAAGGAGGAGGTGCTGGACGGCGACGAGAAACCGGTCAGTGCGCCGGGGAGGGGCGCGTAGAGGGCTCCGTTCATCGGGTCTAACGGAGTCACATGCTGACGTGATCTAACTCTAGGTCTTAACACACATACCTCAAACACTGTAAACAGTTTTCAAGGACTTCTACTTGACAGAGAATCAATGTTACTGTTTTGATGAGTGAAAGATCAGCTGACCTATATTTTCGGCTCATATTTGATGCAACAGCGCGTCTTAAAACCGCCGGTGTGCAAAGCATGTTTTCTTGGTGAGAACGTCTCTCATTGCATTGTATTCACGTTTGTGCAATCCAAGATGTGGTATCGCCGCGATGATCCAGCGTAATCGATGGCTAATCTCACCGTTGTCCTTTCAGACTTGCGCCAAATGTCAGAAGCGGCAGAAGTGCACCAAGAGTTTCGCCATTCAGAAGTTCCCACGCATCCTTGTGGTGCACCTGAAGCGGTTCTCGCCCCAGGAGCGGTACCGAGGCAAACTGAACAGCGTGGTTGACTTTCCACTCTGCGGCCTGGACCTGTCCGCCTACTCCGAGGGACAGGGGTCCTGCAAGTACGTACATGCGGGCTGCATGCGCTATTTTGGTGCGAGCTTTTTATCAATGGGTTTATGATGTTGCCATTTTTCGCGCTGACTCACTGTTCGTAAGTAATCTGTCGATAACTGAAGGCGCTTCTTCGACAACTGCTTATAGATCGGTAATTTTGGCAAGCTATTGCTATCCCTCACAAATTAAGTGGAATGTTTTTCTAGTCTTGACGCACCTTTGTGATTTAGCGGTCTCTCTCCACTCATTCACTGACCGAACTTATTTGTCGTGTTCAGGTACAGCCTGTACGGCGTGGCCAACCACTCTGGTACGCTGTACTCGGGCCACTACACGGCCTACTGCCGCCACCCGTACTCGTCCGAGTGGCACGAGTACAACGACAGCAGGTCAGTACCGTTCATCAACGCTCAGTACCAAAACGGAGCAGTAACGTTACAGAACTACGAGCACCGTTTTGTTTTACAAAGCTATTAGAGCATAAAAGTTGTTGAACAAAATCAAAACATGTTGAATTTGTCACAGATCTGGCATACTTTTTGTCCCTATTTTGTACAGCGTGATAAGCTGGCTCGTCTTCATGGTATACTGTTTGAGCTTCAAGGCATCAAACAGTTTTACTTCTGTGTGCATTTTGCTATGTTATTACGACCGTCAGTTGGGATTTACGATAAGCTGGGCAAAATCTAAGGCGCTCTGTTTGACTAGAACATTTGACTCCTCTGTAACTGATTCTTTCTACGACAGACTATTGCACCGAAAGCTACACCTCATTGTTGACCGATCTCCCTTCTGCGCAGAATTCGCACCACCTCGATGCGCTCTGTGGTCAGCAAGGAGGCGTACGTGCTGTTCTTCGAGCTGGCCGGCTCGCCGGGCCTCTAACCGGCCGACCGGTGCCTCTCCCGCCGCGCCCTCCCTCGCAGTGTCGGCTCGAACTGTGCGTCTTTCAGTCAGGGGCGGCGCGGTGGACGGTGCGCGTGCGTCGACGGTTGTGTGCGGGCCGTCGATGCCGATACGATGGTGGCGAAGTGGATGGGAGGTCGTCGATGGTCGTCAGTCCTCGTCGATGGGTGGACTGTGGGATGACGAGGTTGGAGGTGACGCGGTGTTACCTCTCGCCGGTGGCGGAGTGGATGGACTAGTGCCGCCGGTGTTATGAGCGTGTATTCACAGTGATAAGAGTGAGTGCGGCGGGGCAGCGAGGATGTGTTGGTCGCCGCTGTGTCGATTGGCGGTGATCTGCGGCCGCCGCTCAGTAGGTAGTGTTGCTGGCACCGCTGTGTGGCGCCAGTGTCGTACGAGTTCGTCCCGCGCCCCCTGGGAGCGCTGCGGTCACCAGTGGTTCGAACCGCGGCCGCTAGGTGCTGAGGTCTCTGTCCCAGGTGCGAGGGACGGCATTGGTTGTGTTTATCACCCCCAGATGGCTCCCCAGTCGCTGCTGGTCCGCTGGTGTCCTCTCACTTGCTGTCTGGTCGGCGAGCGGACCCCTCGGTGGAGCCTGCGGGCCCGGGGCGGAGCCCCACCCGTGATCTAGTCGACATTTGTAGTGCAGACCGCGTGCGAGAATCGTGTGCATGTCCGTGTGGTGAACACTATATTAGTGACTTCACACCGAGTGCAAAATATATAACCGTCGTGTTTCTACTGTATTGTCGTGTATATTCAACCAGATTACAGGATTCGATCGTTAAAAACTCGAAACGAAACGCTCCGGCCAACCCACTGGCCTGGAGGACAGAAGAGAGCGGTGGTGTTCAAATATGACTAGGGGTATCACAAATGGACGGGGCGGGCGCAGTTATCAGAGCAGAGAAGCTCGAGTGGCGCCCCCCAGCGGCGCTTATACCGATCACCGGGTCACACACGGAAAAGACGGGGGTAGAAGGCGTCTCGGTCCTTCCAGCGGACCAAAGACACACCCGGAGCGGTGCAGGGACAACTCGTCCCCGCTACGGCTCAGACACAGGGCGGGCGAGCCAGACACCAGCTCCAGTGGCAAAGGCACGCTACTGGCACAGACAACTTCACAGGGTGTCCATTGTCCAATAACGGACACTGTAAACTGAAAGTATTTTTCTGTCACGGAGAATTAAAGCCAGGATCAGCGTAAAACTATCTTTGAAAACTGTCATCAAAACTTCAATATCTACCGCTGTATAAAGTTTCATTGTTCTTGATGGGAGCGCCTAGCTGCCGCCGCCGCCGCCCGTCAGCTCATCTTCATACTGTTTGCGGAAGCAGTCTCCGACGGGGAAGAAGTCCCAGGAGCGCTGTTGGTAGAGCGTCCACACGTATGTCTCCTGACCCGTGTACTCGGTCTCGTCCTTGTTGATCAAGTGCATCAGGAAGAACCTGTGGGAAAGAGGTGAGAGAGAAGTGAGAATGTGAGGTGAGAGGGGATCGGGTAAGAGCATCCAGTATTACTTGGTGATCATAGGTACGTTCATACTCCCCACCTCCTGAAGTTCGAGTAACCTAAAGACCTATTTTGACTATGGAATGGACATCACGGCATTATCTCATACATTGAACAGCTGTTTTTCTTTCTGGCTCACGAAACATTCAACATTCGTACCAGCAACGTAAATCGATGATTCATGTCTCAAGACAATAAAATCTACTTGGTATTTGTTATCACGTGCATCTTGCAATGGACACAACAATAATGTTGTGCTGCTTTGCACAGACTGCTCGACGATGATCTCACATGTAGTTGGCCAGGTTGTGCTCCTTCTGCACATGCGTCTCGAAGCCGTGCGGCACGTTGTCGAAGTAGTCCTTGCCGATGCCGCAGATGAAGCAGTTGGACTCCATGTCCTCCTTCACCGACTCCAGCTGGTCACGGAGCTCGCCGAACGCGTCAATGATCAGACCTGCGGCGCGACCAGAGAGACGAGTTAGGTGGGTGATAAACACGCTAAAGTGAAAAACCTAAGGCTTGAAACGATATGTGCATGATGTAGGCAGCCGCTGATGCATTCTCCAACTGAAAAGGCACGTAAGAACTTCATCAAGATGCACCAGATTTACGTGAACTTGAAGTTATATCAGTTGGAGTTATTAGTTATAAGTTATAACAACCATTTGTCAGTAGGAGTAGAGCGCTACGATAAACGCTAAGATAAATGATTAATAAAATTCATCCGACTCCAGTATATTTGCCACATTACATGCACCAGCATGGCACGATCGTAAAGAACGTCCCCCAAACCATCTTTTTTCCCGCGCGTACCCTGGATGATGGCCAGCAGGATGACGATGACGAAGAAGAAGAAGGAGATGTCGAACAGGATGCGGTACACCTCGTTGAGGTCGCCGTCGGGCGGGTCGATGACGTCACCGATACCACCACCGGCGCGCACGCCTTGGTACAGATGGAACACGAAACACTGCCGGAGGGAGGGGGGGGGGGTCAGCGGGTCAACATCTAAAACGTGCCGCACTGAGGTCGAATTATAGGAGGCATAATGTGAGCTTCATACATTCCTCGAACACACTCAGGCGACAAGTGAATTAAGAAGTTCGTATATTGGGACAGAAATAAAGTAGTCACCTATAAACACTGCAGATAATCACGTCTAGTGAAAAATATCGGACACAGACGTGGCAGTGGTGACTGAAATAAAGACGGCGCCCAGCAGCATGAATCTAGTTGTATGTGAAAGGCAAGCCGGGCATCAAACAGAACAGGACATGCCAATTGACATGTCTTACTGAAGAATTCGACTGAAAAAGTGGCGTTGAAAGACTATGATTCATACGACTCGCAGCCATCCGGAACATAATCCATATGGATTTGTGTTTCATTCCGGCTAAACGTCATTGAACAGCGTAGGGAAACGAGACAGATCAGACTATGAAAAGCAGCAGCAACCACTAAAAACACGAACAACAACACTATTAATCGTTTCTGGAAGTAAGATGCATCTTCAAAGTCTTGCATAGTAGGAATTGATGTACAAGATTGAGAATTATACAGGATCGATGATTCCCGCGGGTATCAGAAATTGATGCTCAGACCAAGACTAGTCCGGCACAAAAACCCGTGATGACAGGCGTAGCCCGCTTACTGTAAACATGTCGTGGCACTTTTGGTCGATGTTGTCATCCTCGGCCTGTACGTAGAACTTCCGGAAGAAGTTGAAGGCGATCACGGTGTAGATGTAGACGACGATGGTCAGCAGAAGCAGCGTGAGGCAGAGCTGTGAGACGAGACGAAACGTCAGCAGACGGGTCAGCGATCGTGGGTGTAAGTGGGGAGCAACGGTGATAAGGCGACGGGATACAGACTCAGGCATGATAAGATCATAGATACCCAACACATTAAACAGGCAAATAGGAATGGAAACGTAAACACAATACACATAGCCAACCAGTCAGCCATACGCACAGCCATTCAACCACACACAGACACACATACACAGACGACAAATGACAGACACCCCGAAGTTTGCAAACGATCAGCGCGGGGGACTAAGCGGATAGTTCCGACAAAGAACACGTATATTCCAGGAGGTAAACATGTTGTGCAGCCAGCGGAACGGGTGGCCGAGACTGCCACGGGAGGGGATGACGTAAATCCACGCAATATATGATGCGTGTGACCGATAGTTGACCTACTGCAGACGGCGGAAAAATAAATCTGGCTGTAACTGCGCTTGTCATAGGTCATCCGACGAGGTAAAACAGTTGATAGGCCTGCCTACACAAGTTGGCAGTTCCGAGCTGCATACTTGAGATAGGGTCAGTTCAATTTATCAGCCTGTGATGTTGATGTTTATGAACGATCTGGCGAAATGATTTATCGGAAAACAACATAGCCAGTAGATCAGTATGAATTGATCTGTCCCGTGTCGGTCTGCGGCTGGTGAGCGGCCACATCAGTGCCGACTATTTACCGATTGGCGATCCGTTGACCGTAATCCACGTATAGCCATCGCCGATGATCACATCAAATATTGTGCGTCCCACGACCCAAGCCATCGTCATTTCATCACCCGGGCTTGCACATCGTTCGCGCTCAATATCTGTTCGGTGTCCTCCGTGAGCACTTACAAAGGGCAATGCAATTTTGAGGCTGGTGATTGAATGAAAATTAGCAATTAAAACCATAGCCTAATGCTCACAAGGGTATTTGAAATATCACAAACGACCATCTCGTAAGTACCTATCACATCATCATCTTCTTGTACGCTGAAATATTCCCACATGCACCAGCCCCCACAGTGAGTGTTCCAACCTGTTTTCCGTTGTGTGTGACCGACTGCAGGATCGTCTTCAGTGACGGCACGGCCACGGCCACGTCCAGCAGGTGCGCCGCGAAGAAGAAGTAGTTGTAGTTGCCCAGGATGGAGAAGACAAAGTACCACAACGAGTACAGGAACGCATTGTCGGTGAACGTGACACCGATCTTCCACAGTTGGTACCGCCAGTCGATGGACGTGATGCTGCGGGGCGGAGCAGAGAACATCAGTCACACCCCGAGGTCCGTCATTAGCCCCACACCGCCGCATAAGGAGCTCACATAACTTCCGTCCGGTCAGGGTCATAGCCAACCGGCGGCTCACAGGACTCTAAAACCGGCGGGGCTCCTGCTGGTGATGCTTCTAATTCCTATTCGCCGTCGCCGTCACTGTCACCGCTGACATGCGAACAGACAGTCCAACAGAGACATCTCCATAATACCAACAAGAAAGTGCGCCAGACGGCCCGAAAAAGGTGGTAACACGGTTCGCTGCGAGCGAGCGGGACAACATGGTGAACGCCGGCGTATAGCTAACGGGATGACGATAACGGTTAAAAACAATGGTGGAAGTGGATTTGCAACTGATAACAGCGGCTAAGCGGGAAACTTGTTGATATTTACAAAACGCAAAATGTTTGTTTCCATACGTGGGCATGACATTCCTGCCGATTATCGAAGTTTTTAAGACATTTGAGTAAAACCAAAGAGGATACAATCACAGTTACGATTATTTGCGAACGTAACTCGAACTAGGCACTGCTCATCCGCATGTTCCTATCAATGAACATTTTCAAGCAAATTGACAAGACAGGAAATGTAGGTATCTGTGTCCTTTTTCGGACGGTAAAAGTGCCACTAAGAGCCCATCTCGCCAGCTTTTGAGAAGCACAACTCACAAATGGGCGTAAGGTATCCTTCCTTCTCACGACGGGAGATACTCACAAGTGGAAGAAGCCGCTGCCGGTCGACTGCTGCGACATGGTCACCGATTTCTCCATGCCGAGCAGGTTGCTGATCTGGTCAAAGTCATACGAGTCGCTGTACTTTTGGCGGACACGCTTCTTGACAAACTTGTCCCAGTAGTTGGCCGGGAACATTCTACAATGAACGGTAAAGGCACAAGGGTCACTCTCTGCACAGTAAACAGGTCATCACGAAGGTCGCAGAACACTGACCGGTAGGAACATGACCTCGCCGACCATGGACCCACCGTGGAGGGCATTGGAGTGTTATAGATGGACCACCCAACGCCACAGACAGGCCGATCAATAAAAAATACAGTGAACAAGCAAGTTTATAAACAGCATTCAATATTTTATTTGAGCTACACCTTGACCGCTGTCAAAGCTTGGTAGCACCTCCATCCATACGATGGCCTTCCATGGCCAATAAGACAGAGCAGCTGGACTTTGTGCAGCCCAGGCCGTCAAGCTGTCAACTTTTCCGCCTATCCCAATAGATCCACGTCTGCTCTCCTGGGGCCTACCAAAGGCGGCGCTGGTGCGACTTACTTTGCCGATATGACCAGTTTATCCCAGTGTGCCATCAGATCGTCATCTTCAGGCTGAGAGGCCAGGTACAGGCCGTCGAACTCCAGCTTACGGCACACCTCCTTCTCACGCTTGAAGATACCTAGAGGCACCTGTAGACGGAGTCGTGGTCATCAGGGGTCGATTGGGAATGAGGACTGTAAGGGATGGTTGGCAGGACTGCAAGGTCAGCCGGGCTACTGCTGAGGGTCAGTGAGGTTAAAGCGGTAAGGACAGCAGGACCTGTAGCGGTGTAAGGCTAGCCAGGTCAGGTGTACAAGCTTAGCCGGGCCAACAGGGCGGTAAAGTTGCTGGGTCATAGCTTCAAGTTCAGTTGGTTCGATAAGAATTGCTCTGCCCTTGTAACCAATGGGTAAATGCAACCAACTGACCAGCGTCCTACCTATCTTAGCTCATCTACAGTCATCTCTCGTGTGCCTTCATAGCGAGTTTTATTGATGGAGCCATACAGTTACCAAATCATGAATTACACGCACCACTGCTGTTATTTACTACCGAGTCCATCCGTGTGCCAGCTGTCGGTTCAGCCATCCATCGAGCACCGAGCCAGTGGGCTAGTCATGACAGAATAGACAACCCATCCAACAACCATCAGTAGCCTTGACCTTACCTCGAGGTTATTTATGTAGCTTTTCTTATAGTCACTGGTCAGAGTAGTACAGTTACCGAAGAACAGTTACCGAAAAATGTGAGTCAGCTCCAGTCAGCTCCGTATACTTAGGCTCATCTCATGCACGACTGCTTCGATATGCGCCTGAGCTAATTTCAATATCCGTTACAAAAGTGCTCTCGTTTTTCCTCGAATCTGTTGTTTTTGCCTGTATCGAAGAAGGCTCACCTTGAGATGATAATAGGCGACCAGCATGAAGAGCGAAACGATACTGTGAATGATAGACATGAGGCGAACCACGTGCTCCAGGAAAAAGTACTTGTCGTCGACGTGGATCCATTCGGGCCCGTCTTCATCGTCGTCGTCGCCTCCGCCGTCCGCGCCGTCTCCAGAGCCCGTTATGTCCAATTCTGCAGGCCAGAGAAGACAGTCAGAACTTACTCAGTACTCACAACACACACGGCGGTTACTAAGGGTGCGTCGACACACACGGCGCTCCAAAGCGGCCACAGCCGGGGGCGGCATCCCGCGCACCGTATCAGGCGTTGGGTGACAGTCAGTCATTTGTCACTGAGTGGGGTGACAAAGAGAGTTGTGGTGGTCGTATGACATAATAGGCAGCGGTGAAGACAGAATGACAAATGTGTGGGCAGATTGACAAGTGCGCGGACAGAGGACATGTCTGGAAGACGCGATGATCGGTGAGATTTGAGGCGAGGGTTTTGTAGTGAGCGGTTCAGAGCCATGTTGAGATGAAGTCATCTATGCTGCTCGATTGATCTTTGATTTTACCGGTGAGTTATTGCTCAAAATCGTAGATCGACTTTATATTGATTGTTTTATCAAACTCCGTACCATGTCTGGTTTGGATGGAACACGCTGATACGTCCGATCTCGACCATTATTCTCCTATCATGATGCACGCTTAAACCCTCTCAGAGATAGAGCAGCTTGACAGAGCTATCTGTGCACGTAGGTCAGTTCCACTATCTATCATAACAGCTGCATTAGGCTTAGTGGACAGCTGATATGGCCGTGTCTAGTTGGCATGTATCTAGGAGAGGGGTATCTAGACTGGTATCTAGGAGAGAGGTATCTAGTTATGTATCTGTGAGCACGTACCGCCCGATCCCGATCCACTGCCCGATATCTGATCAGCCAAGTCCGCCGCCGATTCTTCATCATCTTCTCCGTCCTCCAGCAGGGCACTCGCCTGTAGCAAACGTTTAACAAACAGAAATCAGTGCCAGTACGTCCATCCACTAACATCCCTAGCGGAGTAGATAATCATAATGCAGGGAGTGTCCTCTAGCAGAGCACTCGCCTGGAACAAACGTCAAACACACAGACATCAGCTCCAGTCTGTTCACAGCACTGATACCCTCAAGGTGATATGGAAGGATAAGAAGGGGATGGTAGCTCAGAATGAACGCTCTGAGGTAGCTCAATATAGCCCAAAGAAGCTAAAAAAGTACCTAGCTCAAAAGAAGGAGTGTTCCGTGGCCCACAAAAGATCGGTAAAACCTAACTACTCGTATGAAAGTGGGAAGTTTAATAACATTGTTAATGCTTACCTAATAACGTGATACGATATAAAAATAAATGCAGACTTTGTAGGTAGGTGCAGCAAGGGCAACACTAAAAGAGGTGAGTTAGGAAAGGAGGCCACGTATTGTGCTGTCCCCAACACTATGTCCCGCTGTTATCACCTGATATACTGCACGGACACAACAATTCGCGACAAGGTTGTTAATGGCCAGCGCTATGCAAATTGAGTCACTTCAGATGTAACCCCGTGTCGCAAACGTTGCAAGAGGAGACGAAAGTGTCTCGTTTGTATTGGCGGCATTTCAGTGTCAGATCCTGACCACTTCTGCACTTGGCACGGTGACTTGCTGAAGATGAGCCGGCTCAGAACAGGTGCGTTCTCCGCCAGATGACCCAGCCACTGGAGTTGGTTCGACCGGCCGCCGCTGACACACACTCAGTGGGTGGTTCAGCGCCCTTGACACGCGGCGCGGCGCGCGCAGGGGACGCCGCAGCTCCCATGACTCTCGGCTATACATCACGGCACGTCGTGCCGGCCGGCCATCACCACAGGCAATCGGACATTCCGATAGGTCGCCTCTAAAGGTCGCCGACAATGCCGCCTCCCCACCGGCCAGATGCGAGCAATGGCCGCTTCGCGACAGCTATCAGCATAATTCAGACGGATTCAGCCGGCGCGCTGAGCTGGGCACCGAGACGACGGCGTGACGCACCCGGCCACCACGTGACACGGGTCAGGGTCACGGCCAGGGGACGGGCACAGGAGGGGAGGGGTGACGCAGACACCCGCCGCGTGGCAAAACCGGCTGTTGAGACATGGCTCAGCGACATCGTGTCGTAAGCATTCAGTTGGACTGTCGCCCCCGTCGCCAAGGGGACCATCACCGACATGTAAATTACACGCAAATTGGATGTAAGGCAGTAAAAGAGCGGTAGGTCCGGCACTTTGAACGCGTTGTGCCATCGCTGAATGGTGCTTCCATTCAACTGTCGCCGACAATTTGAGTCGGTACCCGTGTGAATCACCGGTACTCGTGAATAGTGAGGCAGCCAATTTCAAACAGTGCCTTCGATTAGATTCACAGTTATTGAATCGAAAAATAGCGGCATCCATTCCATTCATTTCAAACAGCACATCAAAAGCATGCCTTTGTGGGTCAGCCCCGTCTCTGAGATCACGTAGCGCGCAATGATGGCATGCTTATCCGGCACGCTATGTTTTCTGTTCTCCCAGTGACATCGTCGGCAGTCCTCTCTCCCTCTCTCCCGTATTGTTCCATCATGGCAGAGAACGTCAGCAGATTTGTAATAACCTGATGGCATTCACCAGCCGGACTTGCCGCTGGCCTGGCCGGTCAGGGGAGGAGGGAGAAGCCGAAACCCCAACGGTCGCGGAGTAGGGGCACAGCAGTACTTAAATCGGCTGGAGGCGGGGCTAGCGGCGCCCGAGGGCCTGCAGCACACGCCGGCCGGCCGTGCGTGCGCGTCGCACCGGCCGGCGGCGTCAAAATAACGGGGCCGTGGCGTCGCCGGGGGCGGGCGCCCCTCCCCCGGCACCGCAGTGGTCACAGCACCGGTCAGCCAGGTCACCGGGGTCAGTCAGGTCAGCCGGGGTCAGGCTGGCACCTCAGCAGACAGCGGACGGCGGACGCCTGGCCGGCACTTTCACTGGCACTCGACGCTCATGAATTGCCAAGAGGCCGGCATTTCCATGGTTGCTCGCGATGCGTTTCGCGGAGACGAAGGTCACCATGTGCTGGCGGCGGCGCCTTCTGGCAAAAACGGCCGCCAGGTCATCCGTCATGGAGGCAGCGGTGGCCGGCGGTCGCGGGGAGCGGCCACCGGGGGGACATCGGCGACTGCAGCGCCGGCCGCCGCCGCCCGCCGCCGGCGCATGCTAAACTACCCACCGTTGAGAAATAACGGAGCCACGCTGCCAAAGCTCAGATTAATGGCCATCGCCGGAGAGTGTCCGAGGTCCCGGTCACCGGGACTAGGTGCAGTCCATGACAGCGGGCCGCGACACCTGCCACGGGCCGGCTGTCCGGCAGGCGCCGTCATGAGCCCTGTCTGAGTCCCTGACACATGCCGACTGTCCCGTAGGCGTAGCTATGAACCCCCCCCCCCCGTCAAATGTCTCTGCCACGGGCCGGCTGACCCTCTGAGGAGGGGGTGGGGTGGGGTGCTATGTGGCCCTGTCAATGCCACGGGCCACGAGTCACAATGCCGCGAGCCGGCTGTCCCTCAGGAACGACATTAGTGGTCCCTGACGTCATTGTCTCCGAGGCGCTTCCAGGAGAGCCTCGTGGCTCATGGCAGCTCGGGAGCTCAAGGCATGGAAGCCCGGCGTTCAAGCCATGCTTCCACCAGGGAGCGCTGCCATGCGTCAGTGGCCCCTGCCGCCGCGCGGGCCGGCTGTCCCTCTGGGGTAAGAAACACCATTAGCCCGAGCCACAAATACATATGGACCCGAGCCAGACGACTGGCAGCTAACCTTATCAGTCACAAATCGGCACTCTGGAGATGTCCTTGACCCCATAGCACCATGGAGATGTGGATTATTGACAGATTTTTACGATGCATGCATGATACGGGTGTCTATGCATGAATGTATGGTAGTGTGTATGAAGTAAGCATAATTTGACGAATGGATATGTGCATTGTGTATTGCGTATGCAAGTATGTTTGACGCATTACGCATGTAATACGTCGTCATGTGGTGGACCTAGAGAAGTGCAACGATTATCAAATTATCTTATTGTAACGTTGTATGTAACTCTTAATGTTTTGCACAAGGTCATAAATTTTTGTTTTGCACCAGCTTCGCTACCGTAAGTTTGGCAAGAAATCAAGAGTTTATTTTATAGTTTTGTTTGAAGTTTATGGGCCTTTGATGTGCGGTGTTAGCGACTAACTGTCCCGTAAGCACCATCACCCCTGACCCCGGAGCAGACACCATCGCTTACCTTGTAGAAGAGCAGCATGAAGTTGATGCAGAACGCCAACACCAGCGCCATGTACTTGAGGTTGTAGAAGTTGCGGGCGAGGAAGCTGACCACGCGGTGGACGTACTCGCTAAGGTCAACCTGTCCAACAGAATACGCGACAAAGGTTATGGCTGTTGAACGACTCGAAATTGCTCATTCGACAACGCACAAAACAAGTAAACACTAGTAAAAACCTGGTCACGTCAGCACTCAGAGAATGAGAAGACACTACTTGGTATGCTCGTTTCAGTTAACGACTACACTGACTTGGCTTCATTCCATCCATCGCGGAGAAGCACGCACAAGGATTACAGGCGAGAACGGGGGACAGGCTCACAGACACAGATATAAACGATGTGGGTGGCATATTTGAGGAATCGGGAATGGTCTCTACCAAATGAAAGAGACCATTTAGTGGCGATGGCGGATGGCACAGAAAGACATGGCGGACGGGACAGAAAAGACAGACCGATTCAGTGCAAGACAGATGGCAGGGGGCGCTTGAGAGACAGACAGCAGACGCCGAGAAGCGGCAAACATTCAATAGAAAGAGTGGACAGATCGCGGAATAAAAGACAGACGGCTGTAGGCGGACGGCAGAGAGCAGAAACAGCGGACATTGGACGGCAGATAAAAGACACCGAGATGGTTGAAACTTAGGTAGATAAAAGAAATATAGCCGGCACAAGGCGGACTTCTCGCAGCACCCCAACCTACCTGAGCGACGGCGGCCGGCTCGGCGGCGGTGGTCGGCGCGTTCGTGTCCTCCTTCTCCTCCAGCACAGCCGCTTGCTGCTTCTCAATCTCCCTCCGCTCCGCCCTGAGGACAGAGGGAAGGGAGTTTAAGGCCATTGTAGCCATGTACTTCTGCCGGTCACCGCTAGGCCCATGTACTTCTGCCGGTCGCCGCTAGATGCTGTGAACCGCGAGTTACAGTTTTGCTAATAGGTGTCGCTTTTACCAGTCTCTAAATTGCTAAAGCCTTCGATTAAGTTGTGCGCCCCCCTTTTAACGTTCCGTTCGCTTAAACTGCTGTATTGTTTGGACAATTGTATTGGCTATGTGTATATTAAAAACCATATGTATTCGTTTATTACATTCGATGTTCTCGCCAACATGTGTGCAATACTAGATAACTAAGTTCGTATGTAAAATTATATATGTCTCGATTTTGTGGCGAAATACAACACAGGCTAAGGTGATCGTTAACTTGCTTCGGCAGTTGGCATTTCACGGGTTTGTTTTGAGAGCTCTCCTACGCGCGTCCCCACCCCTCACATCCAACCTTTTACCAGTTGTTCCACCTACTCTCCTTCACTGCCCACAACCGCATCCAGTTGCCCCACGATGGGGAAGCGGCGCCGTCAGCGCCCGCTATCCGACTCCTTATCCGATTCCGACTCTGACTCTCCTCTGAATCCGACTCCTCCCTCTGCCATGGATACCGACTCCCGCCCGACCGTCAACCCTCCCTCCTCTACCCACCCTTCGACTGATCTACCCGGTACCGACCCTCGCTCGTCCACTGACCACGCCCTGACCGCTGACCTGACCTCTGACCCCGCCCGGCACTCTGACCCTCGCTCGTCTACCGACCTCGCCCGGAGCCATGACCCTCGCCCGTCCACCGACCACTCCCGGAGCTCTGACCCGCGCACGAACTTGGCCAACGCACCTGCCTGTGCTTCTGTCGATCGATCTCCACTCGAACCGTACTTGTCTCTCGACGGCTCTTATCTGGTAGTGAAGGCTAGCGATAGTGACTTCTCTTTCCGGAAGATTAACGTTTTTTGGCCTCAGAAGCAGATCGCTGCTATCTGTGGACAGCATGGCCCCGACATTGAAGCCCCAGCGAACGGTACGCTAGTTATCAAGACTCACAACCGGAAAGACACCAAGGCACTCCTGAAGACGAAAGTTTTCTGTGGCAAGGACGTAACGGTATCCCTCCACCAGGCCCGCAACTCTTCTAAAGGCACGATTTTCGCTCCAGAACTCCGTCACATGTCCGAGGATGAGATCCTGTCCGAGCTGAGGGGAGAGGGTGTGACCCACATCCGACGCCTCACGACCTTCCGTGATGGTCAGCGACGGGACACCAGCCTGCTCGTTCTCACGTTCGAAACCACGACCCTGCCCGAAAAGATAGCCATTGGCTGGCTCAAAAAAGATGTCCGGGTGTTCATCCCAAATCCACTCCGGTGCTTCAAGTGCCAACGATTCGGACATGGAAGCTCCACTTGTCGTCAGGCTGCTCGCTGTCAGAGATGTGGTGAGGCCCCTCATGAGAACTCCGAATGTTCTAAGCCAGTCTCTTGCTTGAGCTGTGGTAGCACAGACCACTCTGTCTCCTCCTCACAGTGCCCCACGTGGAAAAAGGAAAAACGCATCTGCGAAGTCAAGGCTAAGTCCGGCTGCTCTTATCCCGACGCCCGCCGACGCGTTGAGGCAGAGGCTGCCACTCCGGCTCCCGGTCGGTCTTATGCCAAGGCCGCCACTACTCAGACCACTTCGTGCAGTACACAGACGGACCCGATCTCGGCACTCCCCCCTCTGCAGTGTCTGAAGCCCCTGACTGCGTCGACGATCACATCCACAAACACCAGCGACGCGACGGAGACCATTTTTGGTGACCCGATGCCTTCCTCTCCCCCCGAGTCACAGCCTGAGGCTTCACCAGAGATCGCTCAGCAGAACAAGCCCTCTGCCGGAGCTGCTCGCTCCACGGCAGCCTGGACAAAGGTCCAGCGCTCGAAAGGACCCCGCCCCCAGCCCCCAGCAGATCATCGACAGTCTACAGGCACACGCACGTCACGTCCACCTGTCAGAGTGTCACTGGGCCACAACCGTGCGTCAAGTTGGGCTTCGCCCCGTCGTGGTGTGTCTAACAAATACTCTCTCTTAGAAACACAATAAACAGCCTACTCCAGTGGAACTGCCGAGGCCTAGTTTCAAACTGGGCCGAAAGCAAGATGTTTTTCTTACTCTTAGCCCCAATCGTTATCGCGTTACAGGAAACATGGCTTCTCCCAACAGACCCTTACAATTTTTCTTTATTTAACTATTCTCTCTATCGCTACGATGAGACCGATGGTGAGCGGCGCCACGGCGGCACCGCCTTATACATAAGCAATGATTATGTGCATGACCTCATTACTCTTAACACTCCGTTACAAGCGGTTGCTTGTACTATCCGGTTGCATGGAAGGAATATAGATATATGCTCAGTCTACATTCCTCCGAATACAGATAATCATACACTGGAGAGAAATCTAAATGATCTTATAGCACAGTTTCGACATCCGTTCCTTTTGCTCGGAGACTTTAATGCCCATAGTCCGATGTGGGGTCGTAACATTAGAGTCTCCGATCAGCGCGGTGAAATAGTTGAACGTTTCCTGGACACTAATCAACTTGTTCTCCTTAACAAAGGAGACAGCACACATTTTTCATTAGCACACAATAGTGAATCTGCCATTGATCTTTCCATATGTTCGCCACAAATCGCTACCCTTTTTGATTGGTTAGTAGATTGTGATATTCATCATAGCGATCACTATCCAATCAAACTGCAAACAACTTTCCAAGCTAATGAGGATGCTACTTCTACCTTCTTTCCGCGGTGGAACTTGAAGAAAGCCGATTGGGCAAAGTTCGAAGAGTTTTGTGACATTGATCACGAACAGTTCCACTCACCTGAGCAGGGCATCGCCTTTCTTACAGACATAATACTCACAGCCGCAAACAACTCGATTCCCACAACAACGGCGTCACCCAGACGTAAACGGGTTCCGTGGTGGTCCCCGGATGTGGCAAGAGCACTCGCGAAACGAAAAAGAGCTTTCCGAAGATTTTTGCGGCTCCGTGATGATGATAGTTTAATTGCAAGAAATAAAGAAAGAGCCATTTGTAGGAAGGTTATTCGTGAAGCTAAGAAATCTTCATGGTGTTCGTTCATATCGCAATTTAACTATCAAACACCACTTAGTAAGGTATGGTCTCTGGTTCGCTCCCTATCCGGTAAAAAATGTTTTTCCAGTCTTCCGATTCTTCGCGTCAATAACACACTCATTACACAACCACAAGAAATCGTTGACACGATAGCAGCAGCTTTTGCTCACTCTAGTTCATCCCAGAACTACCGAGCGAGTTTTACTGTAAACAATCGAAGAACATTTGAACTACCACTAAATGCTTTCACATCAAACAATGTAGAAACATATAACGACATATTTTCTCTCGATGAGCTGCGGCAAGCTATTTCCTCGACCGGAAACACTTCTGTGGGGCCTGATAAATTACACTACGCTTTTTTCCGACGCCTACCTGACAGCACCTTAGAATTTATGCTAGCAACTTTTAACGACTTATGGACAAAGCACCTTTTTCCGGATGCATGGCGACAAGCTGAAGTCATTCCACTACCCAAACCCGGAAAAGATAGGAAAAATCCCGAACATTACCGACCGATTGCTTTAACAAGTTGCTTTGGAAAAATATATGAACGAATGGTTAGTAAACGCTTAACTTGGTACCTAGAGGAAAAAAGTTTGATTTCCACTTTCCAAAGTGGCTTCAGAAAAAATCATACGACATACGATCATATCATAAGGTTGGAAACTGACATCAGAAAAGCTTATAAATATAAAAAACAAACTACATCAGTCTTCCTGGACATTTCAAAGGCCTACGATATGGTATATAGACCGGCTTTGATTTATAAAATTCACCAAATGGGTTTTAGAGGTCATCTTGCATTCTACTTAGTTGGATTTCTGTCGGGTACTCGCAAGTTCCACGTTCGATATAGGTCCATACACTCGGATACCTACCAATTCGAAAACGGTTTACCACAAGGAAGTTGCTTGTCGCCTGCTCTTTTCAATATAATGATTAATGATCTTTTCGATACAGCTCTGCCAGGTATCAATTATTCTTTATTTGCAGACGACTGTGCTATTTGGTGCTCAGATTCTGACTCGCAGCACTCTATTCCACGATTACAGAGAGCCTTGAATAATATTGACACATGGTCCCAGAAGAATGGCTTTATTTTCTCACCTGCGAAGTCGGCCGTTATGACGTTTACTAAAAATAGTCGCATGCAACAAGCCTCAGATCTAAGACTTTCTGGCAACGTTATCCCTCGCGTCAACTCGTTTAAATTTCTCGGTGTAGTTCTGGATCCCAGACTTAGTATGAGCAAACACGTCCAACATATCCACACAAAATGCATGAAACGTCTTAACTTATTCCGATGCATAGCCGGCACAGATTTTGGTGCCGATCGGAAAACTTTGCTTCGCTTGTACAAAGCCATAGTTTTGCCGATTATTGAGTATGGTGCCGTAGTTTATGCAGGAGCCAGTAGCAATACGCTTAAAAAATTAGAAACTATTCAGAACACATTCATTCGCATTGCAACCGGAGCCATGAAGACTTCGCCAATCCCGTCTCTTCAGGTAGAAGCGGTTGTACCTCCTCTGAATATCCGTAGAATGGAACTATCATTACGATACATATCAAAGGTTTTGTTTCATCCACAACACAACACTTTTGCATCTCTTCGCATTTTACCGTCGATCCACCACAATTATCTGGGTCCTGCGGAAAAGAGGTCAGGTTTGACCATTGCTTCTAGACACAAAAAATTCACAACAGACTTAAACTACGAGCAGCCAAATATACAACCACTTCCGAAACTTAGCACTCCACCATGGCGGAGAAAACAAAGGGACACAATGCTTCTTTTCGACGGCTCTAAAAAGCACATGTCGATGGAAGAAACGCAACAAAAATTTATCCAAACACGAGAACAACTTCACGATTTTTATTTTATTTACACTGATGGTTCCAAAGACGGTGATCGAGCAGCTTACGCTGTATTTTGTCCTGGTGAAAATAATAACGTTATAAAACAAAGTCGCCTCCAGAACGAAACCAGCGTCTACACTGCGGAACTACATGCATTGTTCACAGCCTTGAAAATTATCGCAGAAAAGGAATGGCACAAAGTGGTGATATGCTCAGATTCTCGCTCCGCAATTCAGTCATTGCATACTGAATATCCATCATCACCATTGCTTATACAATTGATCAATTTGCATCAAACGCTATCGAGTCAAGGTGCACACATAAAATTCATGTGGATACCGGGACACAGTGGAATATATGGTAACACTCAAGCTGATAAGTATGCCAAAGATGCTCTTACCATAGCAAATATTTCACACATTCCAGCAGAATACCACTACATCAAAAACATTTTGAGAAACAGGGCACTCGATCTTTGGAGGAAGCAATGGGCTGATACATCACGAGCGACACAACTTAGACGCATTAAAACCGAAATCACAGAGTGGCATTCTTCCAACAGGAAAAATAGACACGAAGAAAAAATGCTGGCCCGTTTGCGGCTGGGACATACAATACTCACACACAGTCATATTTACAAACAAGAACCCCGGCCACAATGCAATCTTTGCCATACCCCAATCACCGTTGATCATATTATCACAGATTGTCGAAAATATCACAGGGAAAGACGGCCACTTATACAAGCATGCAACAAAGACGGCTTACCATTCACCTTAGCGACAATTCTTGGAGATAAGGAACAGCATTTACAAGATCTCCTCTTCACTTTTCTGAAGGATACAAACCTTTTTCTGAGAATATAAGCATAAAACACCATACATAGTGCGTAATATATACATCTTGAACATAGGGCATGAAATGGTCGATTGGGCCGAAATGCCCCAAATCACAACAAAAGAAAAGAAAAAGGCGAAATACAAGAGATATCTGTATGTTACAGTGTTTCTACTGGCTACACCAGCCAGATTGGTGACCCCGCGTTCTACGCACCATGGGATCGCTATCCCCTCGTGTTCCCAGTCACACCGACACTGGCCTGCACCCTGAGCTATCTCCTCCAGCTCTCTTTGTGTAGGAAGGAAGTGGCGGATGGTGTGTCTCCACGAGGATCCTACTTTTGTGCTGAGTGGAACTGGATAACGCCGACTACTACTGCTGCACTACGATCCAGCTACTTCATCGGCTCACCTTACCGTCCGGCTACCTCTGCAGCTGCACCGCAGCACCTGCCGATCGCCGTATCGCCGTCGCCGCCACCGATCTTCCCGACCATTGCTCTCGGCAGCCATGGACCAGAAGACCCAGCCTGCCGGTGCCGGTGCAGCCGCCGCCGCCGCCTCGGATGCCACTGCCGCTGCCGCTGCCTCCGGTGCCGCTGCTGCTGCCGCTGCCGCCCAACCGGACTACCTCCGCATGGCGACCGCGCCACGCAGCCACGTCGCGCCGCCGCGCTTCTTCGAGGAGGACCCCGTGATCTGGCTCGTCCAGCTCGACCTCTTCTTCTCCCAGGCAGCTGTGGACGATGAGCTCAGCCGCTTCCGGATCGCCGCTACTCTCCTTCCTGGCCACCTCCTGCGCGACTTCACTGACATCCTCCGCAACCCTCCTCTAGACCGACCTTACACCATCCTTTCCGACGCCATCCGTCAGCGGTTCGGCAAATCAGTCGAACAGCGTCTTCGCTGCCTGCTCTCTGGCCAACAACTCGGCGACAGGCGTCCTTCCCAATTCCTTCGGCATCTCCTGGACCTTGCTGAAGCTGAAGGCTCACAAGATTCCCCGCTCATCCGTCAGATCTTCCTCAATGCTCTTCCGCCTCGGACTCAGCCCTTCCTCCAGTGCCTGCCGCCTGGGACGGACCTTGCGACCATCGCTAGCACTGCCGACCGACTCCTGGAGCTTCCGCAGCAGTCGGACGTCGCTGCACCTACCTCAGGTCTTCTCGCCGCGGTATCGACTTCTGCGCCTGCTGCAGCCTCACCTGCTGCTCCTGCAGGACCCTTCCACCTCCAAGACCTGATGAGCCAGCTGCTGACTGGTATCACGGCCCTCACAACATCAGTCGCCACACTGGTGGACGAGACGCGCCGCCGAGAGAGATCAGCATCCCGTGCCCCCGGCCGCGCTCGCCACCGTCCACCACGCGACCTGTCTGCTGCTGCTGCCCGGTCACCCAGCCCTGCAACCAACACGTCTTCCGGCGCTGGTGCTTCCTTCTGCTGGTACCACCACAAGTTCGGTACCAACGCGCGCTCATGTCAGTCACCGTGCTCGTGGTCTGCAACCGCAACTCAGACCTCGGGAAACCAGCAGTAGGACAGGTGACACAGACGTCTGCACCTGCCCTGCTCAACCCTGACGTCCCTCCAGCAAGCGGCCTTCTGAGACTCAAGGACAACAACACTGGCATCACCTTCCTCATCGACACTGGAGCCGAGTACAGTGTTCTTCCAGCGACACCCACCGATCGTGCTCGCGGAACCAACGGACTGGATCTGCAAGCAGCCAACAACAGCAGCATCCAGACCTATGGTCAGCGCATGCTCACGCTTTCTCTCGGCCTCAGAAGAGATTTCAACTGGATCTTCATCATCGCGGACGTCTCCCATCCTCTCCTAGGAGCCGACTTCCTCTCCTCGTATGATCTCCTCGTCGACACCAAGAGAGGCCGTCTCATCGACCACCTAACTGAGTTGTCTTCACCTGCTTCCCACTCTTCAGTGCCATCCACCGGACTGACAGCCGTCGTCGGAACCGACAACCCAACATTCCTTAACCTCCTTCGAGAATTCCCCAGCCTCACCCAGCCGTCACATCACCCGGAGCCACAGCACTCAGTCCGACATCACATCGAGACTACCGGCCCTCCGGTCTTCTGCCGCCCACGCCGTCTGGATCCAGCTCGACTCGCCACTGCCAAGGCAGAGTTCCAGCGCCTTCTCAGTCTCGGAGTCATCCGACCCAGCAGCAGTCGGTATGCATCACCGCTGCACATGGTGCCCAAGTCGTCTGGAGATTGGAGACCCTGTGGTGATTACCGTGCACTTAACCGCATCACAGTGCCTGACCGGTACCCACTACCACATCTTCACGACTTCACTGCCTGCCTCGCTGGGACATCGATCTACTCTCGGCTCGACCTCGTCAGGGCCTTCAACCAGATACCGATGGCCCCAGAAGACATCGCCAAGACAGCGATCACAACGCCCTTCGGCGCCTTCGAGTTCCTCCGTATGCCGTACGGTCTCCGGAACTGCGCTCAGACCTTCCAAAGGTTCATGGATCACATCCTCCGTGGCCTGGACTTCGCCTTCGTCTATGTAGACGACATCCTCATCGCCAGCAGCAGCATCTCGGAACATCTCACACACCTCCGAGAGGTCTTCAGCCGTCTTTCCCGCAACGGTGTGCTCCTCAACCCATCGAAGTGCGCCTTCGGCATGGAAAGCATCTCCTACCTCGGCCACCAGATCTCCAGCGGAGGCATCACTCCTCTCGACGATCGAGTCAGTGCGATCAAGAACTTCGACCGTCCAGAGTCAAAGAAGAGCCTCAAGAAGTTCCTGGGGATGATCAACTTCTACCACCGCTTCATCCCACACGCTGCTGCTCTTCTGGCGCCTCTCCACGGCCTGACTGCCTCAGACGACCGAGCTGCTTCAGTCACATGGACCCCAGAGGCAGACGCCGCCTTCTCTGCAGCCAAAGCCGCCCTCGCTGACGTCACCCAGCTCGCTCATCCCGTCAAAGATGCAGCTCTGAGCCTCAGCACTGACGCCAGCAGCACGGCAGCCGGCGCCGTGCTCCACCAGCGAGTTGGTGGTTCTCTCCAGCCTCTCGCCTTCTTCTCGCGCAAGTTCACGCCCACCCAACGCCGCTACAGCACCTTTGGACGGGAATTGCTCGCGATGTACCTCGCCGTGCGACATTTCCTGCCCTATCTGGAAGGACGCGACTTCGAGATCCTCACGGACCACAAGCCGCTCGTCTTTGCTCTCAAGGCCAACGGCAACGCCAACCATTCTCTCCGTGAACAACGTCACATGGACCTGATTCTGCAGCACACCAGCAAGATCGGACATGTTCCTGGACACCTCAACCCGGTAGCTGACGCCATCTCACGGATCAGCTCAGTGTCTGCGCCAGCTTCTGCCGCAGCTACACCTTCACCCGGCCTTCTGAGCCTGGCCGACATCGCCCTACACCAAGCCAACGATCCTGACCTGCCGAAGCTGCAACAATCCTCATCTCTGGTCATCCGTGACTTCCCAGTCCCTGATCATCCGCATCTACGTCTCTGGTGCGACACCTCAACGGCCACACCTAGACCTGTAGTCCCAGCCAGACTCCGCCCTTCCATCATCAAGAGCTTCCACGACTTGTCTCATCCTGGCATCAACGCTACGCGTCATCTCATCTCATCGAGGTTCATCTGGCCCCACATCAACGCGGACATCCGTGCCTTCGTCCGGAGCTGCCAGCACTGTCAGCGTGCCAAGATCCAGCGCCACACGAAGCCACCCATGGGCAGCTTCCAGCCACCTGACTCTCGCTTCCTGCACATCCACATCGACCTTGTCGGACCACTTCCTCCGTCCCATGGCAACTCCTATCTCCTGACTGTCGTCGACCGCTTCACCCGATGGCCCGAGGCAATTCCTCTGCCCACCATGGACGCCGTCACGGTGGCTCGGCATCTCGTCAGCGGCTGGATCGCCCGCTTCGGAGTACCCGAACTCATCACCACCGACAGAGGATCCCAGTTCGAGTCCCGCCTCTGGACAGAGGTCTCCAAGCTTCTCGGCACCTCTCGGATCCGGACCTGCGCCTACCACCCAGAAGCAAACGGGATGGTAGAGCGCTTCCACCGCCAACTGAAGTCAGCTCTGCGGACCGATGACGACGCCGCTTCCTGGTCGGACCGACTTCCTCTGGTGCTACTCGGAGTGCGCACGGCCCTCAAGGAGGATCTCGGATGCACTGCTGCAGACCTAGTCTATGGTTGCAGTCTCCGACTTCCTGGTGACTTCCTCTCCCCCATGTCGTCGGACACTTCTTCTGATCCGGCTTCCCTAGCCTCTCGTCTCCGCGCCGCCATGTCGGAGCTCCGTCCAACCCCTCCTCGTCCTGGCTCCCGCCAAATCTTCATCTCTCAAGACATGCAAACCTGCTCCCACGTCTTCATCCGACGCGATTCGCATCGCTCTCCTTTCCAATACGTCTATGACGGTCCTTATCGTGTCCTATCCCGCGACCAGCACACCGTCACCATCGACCGTCTCGGGCGACGCGACACCGTCACCCTGGCTCGGTGTAAACCGGCCTTCACGGACAACATGCCTGCCGCAACGCCGCCTGCAGCACCGGACGTCCTGGTGCACGACACGCCTACTACAGCGACAGACAGCTCGGTGGACCGCCCGCCTGCTGCATCGCCTGCACCCAGCCGCTCAGGTGCCCCCGGCGGCTCTCGTCCGGCTCGCCGCGTGCCGCCGGACCCGCCGCCTGCTTCGCCACCCCCTCTCCGTCGTTCGTCGCGTCTTCGCCGCCAAACATCTTTTTATGGTGTTTAACTAGGGCGGGGGAGTGATGTAGCCATGTACTTCTGCCGGTCACCGCTAGGCCCATGTACTTCTGCCGGTCGCCGCTAGATGCTGTGAACCGCGAGTTACAGTTTTGCTAATAGGTGTCGCTTTTACCAGTCTCTAAATTGCTAAAGCCTTCGATTAAGTTGTGCGCCCCCCTTTTAACGTTCCGTTCGCTTAAACTGCTGTATTGTTTGGACAATTGTATTGGCTATGTGTATATTAAAAACCATATGTATTCGTTTATTACATTCGATGTTCTCGCCAACATGTGTGCAATACTAGATAACTAAGTTCGTATGTAAAATTATATATGTCTCGATTTTGTGGCGAAATACAAGAGATATCTGTATGTTACAGTGTTTCTACTGGCTACACCAGCCAGACCATCTCCCTCCGTTCGGCACTGAGGACAGCGGGAACGGGATGTATTAAGTCAAACTCTCTCCGTCCTGTGGACAAAAAACGGAGCGTGACACTATGGAACGTCAAGTCTCCTCCTTTCGCCCTAAAGGGAGCGGAACGTAAAATCAAGTCTCCTACGCCAAACTACCTCCACTCGGCCCTGAAGAAAGAGGGAACGGAGCGTAAGACAGGTCAATCTCTCTCCACTCCGCCCCGAGAGCAAAGGGAACGAAACGTAACACCAGTCTCGCTTCGCTCCGCCCTGAGAGCAGAGGGGACGGATCGTAACGTCAGGTGCTCTTACGCCAAGGAACGTAACACCAGGTGCTCTTAGACAAATGAACAGAAATGTGATGAGAGTGTAGTCTGCAGCATACACCGAGAGAGGGTACGATCGTGCAAGATCAGATAAGGAAGAACAGGGGTCAGGTGCAGACGTTTGCCAGGTCTATGGCTCGCCTCAGCCAAGTGGGCGGCGATACGCGTCAGTAGCCGCGCTGCAGCGGCGGTTTTATAATACATAGGTCAGTCGACAGAAGACGGTTACGTTTTGACAATGAATTGTATAAAGGGGTGTGACATATCACGAAGCAGGCAGCGTATCACGAAGCAATACAAGGCTGTGGCAATAACAGGATTTATAAGGCAGACGTTCCGAAGCATGTTGCAAGTAAAATGATGATACCTTTGCAAAACATTGTCTTCAATAACGCATTGAAGCATTCACCATTCAGTGTTGAATAATATCATCGTAAGACAAACAATTGAGTTAACGGAAGATTACCGGTGATTCTACTACACATTAAGTGCTAGCAATAATCACGCTGAGTTTTATCTTACAGTCAGGCCTGTGCGGCTGACCATATAATCAGCACCATCAGCCAGCGAGCAATAATCATAATTCATAAATGGTGAGACGCTATTAATAGCTTTGCAGAGTACCACGACAAGAAGAAAGCCGATCGTGCCTGCAATCAAGGCTCGCAAAATAGACGTTATACTGTCGATGGTGTGGGTTAATTAAATTGGCATCTCCAAATAGAATTAACTGATGAACTTGTGATCCTTCAGACATCAGTATCAACTATCAGCTTACGGCGTAACCTGTTAAAATGTAATAGTGGGAGTCGTCTCTTCTCGAGTGACGCTTCCTCTAATCCATATTCGCCACCATTATGTTACATGCTCTCGACACGATGGGTATGGTCAGATTAGTTTGAGAATTATCCCTAATATCTGCCACCATCGTATAATTTTTCCGGAGGTACAGTAGGATCCTGTCTTCCCTGTATGTACCTATCGCAATGTAGCAGAGATCTATAGTGCCAACTACTGAAATGTAAACTGAAACCATGTTGCGTCTGCAAATAAATTTAACATTCAAATCAAAATACCGACATATGTAGTCACATCCGCGCTCCTCAAATACAGTTTACCCTCTTATCACCAATCAACTCTGTTTCCACACCAATGAGCCGCACCATTTGTCACGACCCTGCTCATTGCTGAGTTACCACATGATAGGGTGAGCATTGCCCAACGTGCGCTCATCACTGGCGGCACGCCGGCGCGCATACATACATACAGAGAGCTGCGGCGGTGACCGGCGTCCTAATGCACCGTGCCGAGCCAATCCTGTCACTGGCCGCACGTGCAAATCGAGAGGAGCGCCCGACCCCTGACGGCGCTGATCCGTCCTCCCCGTCACATTCTCGGCATGCCGTGACGTCGTGGAAGCGTCACGGTTTCCAAGGAAGAGGTGTCCGGGTACGAATTGAGCACTGGGAGAACCAACAGTCGCATGCATCCACTGACCAGTGCGCCGCCCACGGCGGGTCTTTCAGGACCGTAGTAGGGAGTGTGGCACGGATTATCGGGACGGAAGTCATACATCATCCTGCAGTACAGATCGATATGCTCTCTGATGACCGGATACCTAGCCTGGCAGACTGCGGTCGGCCAGGGAACATAACATGCCGTTGCTAAAGGTTAGAACCTCAGCATCATCGGGAACACAGTACAGAGCTTCAGAGGCGGCAGGAAGACGGTGGGAACATGTAGCTCCCCAGCATCGGCGAGGCACGGATAATAGGCATATCAAAATCCCAATGCATCAGAAGCTGGCGGATAAAACGTCAGCTGCAATAGCTTTTAGAGCCACATCAGCCACAGAGAGGCAGCATGTTCCCGCTTTAGCGTCAGACAGATAGTCGAGTCTAGCAGCACTGGCAGACGGTACACCGAGCGTGTCGCAATGACCCCTTCAGAAGGCCGACAGACAAGGTCACCGGCCATCAGTAGGCCAGCATCGGTCACTGACTATTAGTCAGCGGTCAGCAGCCAAATAGTCGTAAGTCGATAGATAGTAATGGTCAGTGACCTGTGATCAATTGAGTGAATCCGCCAACCCAGCGGCCAACAGTCGCCGTTTTTATTGAAGCTCCCATCCCAGCAGACCAGCCTGATTCCCTCCCTGTTGCGTCGCAGAGAAGCCAATAATATACGGCCGTCGGCTTACCAGGCCGCCGAGGGCCATACGCAAGCATGCATTCATGGTTGAGCAATATTCAGTGGCGGCGGCATGCTGCCTGGAAACTATCTCCAGGGGCCACGGGGGTACAGCTGGGACATGCAAGATAGGTGGGACAGGCAGGATAGGTGGGACAGGTTAGGTAGGTGGGACACAGGAGCAGAGCGGGAATGTAAGGAGTCGGTGGGACAGGTTGGATATTGGATAATGGGACACGTGCAGTAAAAGGGACAACAGGGCTAACTTGGACAAGTGTGGTAGGTGGGTCAGGTATGACGGGCCACTCCTACATGCCCAATAAGGTGTCTGACCAGCGTATATTCAAGTAGTCGGCAGATCTTTCACCCGGTCCGGGTCCGCCATGACCTGTCTGTCCGTCTCCCGTGCAATCGTCTGGCGTCCATCCGTCCGTCTCTAGTCTGCTGTCATCCAATCTCCTGTCTCCCGCCTGTCTCCCGTTCTCTGTCTCCGTCCGTCTCCGTTTCCCATCGTCCTTATCTCCGTCTCCCGTCCTCCGTCTTCGTCTCCGTCTCCGTCTCCGTCTCTCGTCTTCAGTCTTTCGTCCTCCATCCGTCCGGCTCCATCAACCCGTCTCCCGTCCTTCGTCTCCGTCGTCCCGTCTCCGCCCGCCAGCGCTGCATGACGCTGCGCCGCCACCCATTCAGGCTGTCATTCATTGTGCCGCGTGCCGGGCCGCTGCGCCCATGCGCACCGTTTACACTGCCGCCTGCTAGAAACAATCGTCGACGACCCTTCTGCCGAGGCGTCAATGTGGAATCGGCAGTGTCACGCGTCGTGTCGTAATCGCGCCACCCGGGCGACGATGGGGGGGGGGGGGGGGGTCGGACGGCCGCCCGTGCGGGCCATTGTCAGTGGCGGTTTTGTTAAATGACAACAGGTTATAGACAGGTGCTCAAATGAGTCGGACGTGCCCTTAGAAGTCAGGAGTGTCGAGTGACGCTGTCGCGACCCGGGCTGTTATGACTGGGTCATGGGCGAAGAAAGGTATGCAGGTAAATGGATAGGAAACCGGTAACTAATTAATTAAGGAAGACGGCGGAGCGGCGTCTCAGATTCAGCGAGGTGCTGATTGAATATCGCCGGGTCAGCGGGGTGAGAATCATGGGCAGGTCAGGGGTATATGATATGATGCAGCGAGATATCCTTGTTTATCTGCCATGGACGTCGGATCATTAGAACACGTACACACACGAACACGAGCATACACACGTAGACACACGTAGACACGTACGAACCGGGAGTTCAACTAACTGAACATTGAATATGATATCCGATTTTGGTGAGCGGATACCTGTCTTCCCAGAGAGCTAAAAAAACTAACGAAAGTAGCGTGAAGCGGTTCATAACATTCGAGAAAGCTCGCAAAACCTGCAAAGCAAAGAAGCTCGACTGCTTCTTTATCGCATGATAAAAAACGGTGGCACCTGAGTTAATCAGGGGTCGAATTTCGGATTTTCTCGACTGAAGTTAATAATATTCGACAAATGATATAACAATACGAAATGGCTAAATCGGCTTGGCATGTCGGGAGAAAAGAATAGAGCACTGAAATCACATTCCGCAGTATACCAACATATTTGACCTGAGGTCAACTGTTTGGCCTTAAAGATCAAAAAGAAAAGAAAAATAACTAGCTTTTCGTAGGTGTGTTTGTAGGCCAATCTTCTCCGTGCTGTAGGTATGTACATAATTATTATGAGGCACTGAGGCGATGACACATAATTTACCTTACATACACTAGCCTTACGTTAGTTCGTTTGTCTCGATTTTTATCTCGATACGTTTTTCATTAAAACAGCGACTGTGGCAAATTACTAATAAAGCTGCGGATTCGGAGTCCGAGTCAGAGTCGAAGTCGGTCGAAGTCGAAAGTTCTGACTGGAGTCAGAGTCGATAATGGAAGCTAGATTCGGAGTCGGAGTCACTAAAATCCATCAACTACGCAAACCTGCAAGGCTGCGGACTCGGAGTCGATTTTTGGAAGCCAGGGCCGGAGTCAAAGTCACCTAAAATTCATCGAATCCGCAGCACTGATTTTTAGCATAAAAAGTGAATTTTGATGTTAGATCACTTAATATCTTCAAGTTATGGGGTCAAGGTTTTAAGGACGTATTCACTATGCATATAATTGCAAGGGTTGTGCAAAATTTGGTGGGAGGTCCAATGTCCATTTCCCATTCGTCATGAGCTATGTGTCGGAAAGTTTAGCCCGCCTTGTCATCTGCATATATTTTTCAAAACAACTATGCTGTCTGCAACCTAAGGTTCGAGTCCTTCCATAATCAATCACATAATGACAAACGAGGAACTACCACGCAGAAAAAGAGTACCTCTTAGTCAGTCTGACTCATGTAAGCGCACAAACAGTAGGACAATGCTCTCCCTAAGTCGCATACAATGGGTCATCCCGCTGCTACGTGAGACATGCTAACCCGACAGCCGGCTTCCACAGGTTCGGATTAACGCGGAGCTGACAAATAGTGGGGGATTAACTGGCAGACACCCGATCGAGAATCTGATGCATCGCTGCGGTTATTTGTGCTGCAAAGTTCGGACGCTGAATGAGTAAATGATCCTGCAGACTGGTGACAATCACCTAACGGAAAAGCTCACATATTCGTGGTGAATAGATAAGCGGTAGCAACATGGACAAGCTGTAGCTGAGTGTAGGTGTACCTACATCGTGATAATCAGCTGAGCTGATTGCCATGTGCGAGCGACGCGATGGATCAGGTTACTGGCACAGGTGCAGCTCCCTTTATTTAGGCTTTCTTCATAGTTCAATTAGAGAAACATTTTTTTTTCATTGAATAATCCATTGCCCTATCCCTGACAGATATGAGACAAGATTAGCTTGTTTTCAAAACTGGAGTACCTAAGTCTTGTTTTGCATTGCACAGCAGCACACAGGAAGCTAAACCGAGGAGGGTCTGGAATTTTGTCTGAAATGAGTATCTGAAGACTTTTGGGCAGTGACCTCGCAGCACCTAACCGTAACAGTGACCAACTGTCAATGCTCCTCGCAATGCCCGGCTGACTGCAAATGGTTGCAAGGCTATCCAAAAAAAAAAAATCATAATTTGCAACCTTGGGGAAACAATAACCCGTAGGCAATGTGGCAAGCATAATTTCTATGTAAAAGCAGCAAAGCCAAACCGAAAAAATGTCTGGAAGAAGCCCACAGTCACACAATAGATTGTAGGAGTATGAGATTACCAGCATCTCATCGAACACAGGTTGCATAGGTGTCCCTTACAAAACACGCGGAAATCCTTTGGTGATTCGTACTTCGCCAACATCCATCAGTATGGCCCGGTTGGCGTCGGACCAGCTCGAGAAAGTAGCGACTGAATTACCGACCATGTGTCGCCAGTGTCCACGGGCCAGTGTCCCAGGGGATAATCCCCCGAGCTACCTCAGAGACTGCACGGGCGACGGGGTGACGTGACACCGACCGTCTCCCATCCGGACCGCGCCCCTGTCCGCTCCATGTGCCCTACGCCCTCGGTGCAACACTCAGAGGGCCCGGCGCGAACAGTGGCGAAACTGTCGTCTGTGACTGAGTCCCGGCAGCAGAGGTGGCACACTGGTGACATTCTTGGCGGGGCTGGCAGCAGCGGACAGTGCTGAGAGCCGCCGGTTGCAACAGCTCGCGGCTGGCCGGCCGGCCGGCGCGGAGCTGTGAGGGGCGTCCCGGCGCCTCGGGCGGGAGAGGAGGCCGCCGGGCCGCCTTAAATACCGGGGGCCCCGGCAGACGGCATCACAGTCCGCCGCCGCCGCAGCAGCAGCAGCAGCAGTGCCTCCGCAGTCGTGACAAACCCACCCAGACAACCATGAAGCTGGTGAGTGAACGACTCGCCAGCGAAGACGAGCCGGCGCAGGGAGAAAGACCTCGCGGATTTTCTAAAGATTTCGGTGGTTCGGAAGTCCAAAACAGTCCAAATAAACCTAAATAATTGCAAAAGCTTGTGGAAAGGCTCCCGCATCAAATTCTAAACATTCCTAAATATGTTTTTGAAAACGTAAAAACTAAGCAAAAATATAAATAGCCTTAATTACCTAACAACAATTTCACCTATTTAGTGCTAAGTCGAAAAGCCCTAAATCACCGTTCCAACCATAATGGCGAGAGCCTACTTAGGCCACTTCGGCACTCTTATTTGCTCAACGATGGCTTGGAAAATATTTGTCTGCATTTCCATACGTTGCTGTCACTGCCAAAAAAAAAACAAAAACAAAAAGATTTATCCAAATTTTGCCGTTCACCCGGTCGCCTTCTTTTCCCGTCTAATTCCCATAGAGGCCAAAAACTAAGCAAGGAACACCACTTAGCGTCGGCTGTGATAAATAATCCACAATTTCTAAACCTTCCTTCCAAAATTATGAAAATAAGAGCTTAAAAACGACCAAGTCAGTCAGAAAGGTAATTTATTTGTTCCTTCAGTTTCAAATGGATCCGACAATTTAAACAAGTAAATTCGTCAAAACTTCAAATGCTAACTCTTCCCGTTGCTTCTTTGAAAATCATACACTAAATGGAGCCGCCATTTCGACCCCAAAGTACCCCTTCTCTTCACAACCTCAGATCATGTGCTGCGTCCAGCTGATGTCGGTCCTGGTACGCTTCTCTCTCTCCTCTCAAGGGGTGTTCCCTGATCCCATCTCAGCTAATAATTGTCGAGGGTAGCCCTCCCTTCCCAGATAATGCTCTCTCTGTTTCGCCGGTACTTCTCTAGAGTGATCCCTTCCTCTCTCCAATATTCTCCATCCTGCCAATGCTGCTCATAAGGAACGTTGTGTCCCCTTAGATCATGTCCTTCATCCCGCGCAATGTTGCTCCTAAGCGGCTCCTCCTCCCTTCTTAATTCATGATCTCTTCTTCGGCCATGTTGCTCCTAAGTGACTCCTCCCAAGATCATACTCTCTGCCCTGCTGATGCTGATCCTAACCAGCCCCCTCTCCCCCGATCGTGTTCCCCACCCTGCTGTTGCTGGCCGCCCACTGACTCCCTCTCTCTACCGCTAGTTCGTGTTCTCCGCTCTGCTGGTGCTGGCCGCCGCCCGGCCGCAGGACTCCCTGGACTCGCTCGAGCCCGAGGTGAAGGTTCTCAGCGAGAGGTTCGAGCAGGATGAGCAGGGCAGCTACCAGTACGGCTACGAGCTCGACAACGGACAGAAGGTGAGGCGCAGACCAAGTGCGGAAAGGTCAGATTGAACACCATAGACACGGGACAGACAAACAATTTAATCGATAAGTCTTCAATTTTATTAGAGAATGTGTAAAAGCTGTATAACTAATATTGTTCACAACCCTTTAGATTCCTGGCAAGCAGCATAAAGCAACCGACACAAAGTAAAAGGCAACCGACATACAGTACAAACCGGAAGAGTGGTAGCTATTCAGAGAGCAGTAGCAGAGGCCTTCCTGGTAGATAAACTTTATATATCTCCCCCAGAAAGGACGGGTCTTCACTCTTCTGTGTAAGCTCGAGCTCAAAATATCAGTCTCAAGCTCCATCAAGTATTCACAAAATGGAGACCACTGCATTCGATATGTGACTTGCGACAAACTGCCAAGTCATGGCAGCTGTGGACTCTCCTCACGATGACTCGCGACCTGTGACCCGTGTCTGACCGTCCCCTTTCTGTCCTCAGGTGGATGAGCAGGGCACCGTTGTGCCGGGCCCCGAGCCGGAGACGGGCTCGCTCGAGGTGCAGGGCAGCTACTCTTTCCTCGGCGACGACGGCGTCACCTACACGGTGACGTACACGGCCGGCGAGCAGGGCTTCCAGGCGCAGGGCGACCACCTGCCCCAGGCGCCCGCCCAGATCCCCGAGTACGCCGAGCTCCGGGAGAAGTACCCGCAGCTGTTCTGGGCCGAGAACCAGCAGCCCGCCGAGGCCGCGCCCGAAGACGTCCTCTTCTAGATGGAACATCACCCCCGACCGACCGTCCGTCTCCGAGCACCCCCCAGATGACGTCATAAGTCAGCTGATGACGGTAGCCATCCGTCGCCCTGTCCACCGACGGCGCCGTGCGCCCGCGTATGACACTGGCATACACCCGCGCGCGGAGGCCTCACAGGGTAGTGGCAACGGAGGGCAGTGTTATTTGTGATACTGTATATATCATGTGCGTTGCACTGTTGTTCCTATTTCTAATAAATGTCCAACCAAATGAGCTTTAGCATTTTCTTACGACCTGTCCGACATCGACTGAGGTTTCCGACTGGCGTGCGCATTACACTCACTAATGAACAGAAAAAAAACTATTTTTAAGTGCATTGGCCCATGAGACATGCATCCATTATAGGGGTGCAAATCTTTTGCAAGATTCGCTGTCCATTGAATGGGGCCTTGGCCCCTCGCCACTGCGTATGCACCGAGAAACCTTTTGAAAAAGTCAACGAAAAGCGGCACCGGTCAAACTGCGCAAGAGTAATGCAGCTTTGGTAAGGTTTATAAAAGGTCAAGTTGAGAGTTGACATCGGGTCGAGAGCAGATGCAATTGACTCAGGTTACCTATTTGACGCTTTAAAGTCGTGTCTTTCAGAAAGTGTTATTCAGAATTTCATTCAAAGCAAATTCGTGTCTTTCTAGAATCCAGCTGAGCGTTATCAAAAGTAGGCCTCTAAGAAAGTTGAATGGGCTTTTCCATCCGTTCAATTCCACAAATTCAAGACCCAAGAAGTTTTGTGCTCCTGTCATCGAAATAAAATATCTGGATCCGCCGCTTCGGGCCTCATCCGGTACACGCTCGCCACCTGCTGAGCGCGCCGCTGGAGACTGCATCTAAGCATGCCATCTTACACCAAACCCGACGGGCCGCGGCGGCCCAATGAAGGCGATACTTGATGGGGCAAGGATAGTGCGTAGTGTGTGATATGGAGTGAAAGAGCGACTAAAGACGGGCCTTTATAGCGATATGTACAGGGATATAAGGCGGAACTGGCGACGGTCGCTTGGACGGTTGAATAATAAAGCGCAATGTAGTATGTAGGTACCACTCTCGGTGATCGTTTCAATGACAGGGAGCCCAAACGTGTGATTCAGCCTTCTATTTATCGGACAAAACAGAGCCGTACAAAAACCATCTGGGTCAGTTGTCTAAACGTTTTGTAGATGCAGACTACCTAAGCATAACATCACACGCTGGCGAATTCTGCAAATTGGCGGCCGAACAATGCGCAGTTTTTGTACACCAATCCGATAGTCGGTCTGTTATGGCGGACGGGCGCCATGTAGGTATGTATATGCCTGCATCGCCAATCTCGTTTCTCCCGTATCACTAGGGCTCTCCCGTATCGCCATCCCCCGCATCACTATATCTGGGTAAGCTTCTTGTCATTTCGTACCAACGTCAGCTCTTACACCGGTACTTTCTAAGCAGAAGTCATACCGAAAGAAAATCCGTATGCCACAAGCCACCTCGTTTATAATACAAATACCTTCGCATGACGCACCACGCCTCTCTTCAGTCTCTCCCACCCTTGTGTTAATCCACACTCGTACAAGCCCCCCACCGTCATCTCAGAATAGCCCCCATCGTCCTCGTCTGGCCACTGTCGGATGTCGCAAGTGGCCACCTGTAGTGCCGCTGCCGGCGCGGTGGCTCAGAAAGGCTGCCGAGTCCCTCCCCCTCCCCTGGACAGTTCCCTCGAGTCCGTCACACCGAGTTACTGGTTACACGTCACTCCTCTCTAGGCTGCCTACTAACCGAACCCACCGTCTGAGGTCGTTATTAGCGCTCTGCGGGGTGCGGTGCTTCAAACGACAGCGCGTGATGAGGCGGGTGACAGAACATCTCCTGCCTCGGGCGGTACATCTCCGGAGCACGGAGAGACGAGAGAGACACGCGGGAGACGCCCCGTGACGGGCCGACTGCCCCCGGGTAGGAGAGTGCCGACGGTAAATGAGCCGCGGAGCTATGAGAGATGAACACCGGTAGGGGATAGGGACAGAGGACAGGAGTGGGCACACCATGTCCTTTGAAGGTAAGGGACAGAGACACGAGGACACGGGTGAGCACAGCGTGTCCGCCAAGGACGGCCACCGCGCTGCCGACCTTGACCGCTGGCCGCACATCCGCGCATCACTGCCCCCCGGGAGCAGAGGGTGTTACTCAACCACGCGGAGGGGAGGCGGCGCGTCCGACATCGAAACTCTGCAGCAGCGAGAGGAGATGGCGCGCAGATGGCTGAGCACGGTCAGTCGCAGAGGGCTCTCCTCTCCCGACTGTCCAGGTGCGTCGACAATCCCTCGGAGCAGACCTTCGCACTTACACTCCCCTTCCTACAAGCGAAGGACGCAGACCCCGGAGTGCGAGGGGTCTGTGACGACCAGGGACCAGAACACTCTAGCCGCAGATGTTAAAACAGCGTGACCTCCGACCGGTCACGGCTGTACCGACGCGCCGGGCCCGGCAGGCTTGCAACATCCGCACCACGTACAGACAGTCTCCCCTCGCTGAATACATTACAGGGCGCCCGGGGGTGCAGAGGTGTAGCAAATGTTACCATATCCAGTTCATTGCGAAAGGCTTTATTGCAGTGTTGCCGCGATGTTGTAGCTTTTCGATGTCTCGATCAATGAAATGTGCCAAGAACGGAGAAGCAGCCGCTGTCGTGACTGAATTCAGGTGCGAATTACCATCTTGGGCATACTCGGTTTCTTAGAACTTGGGAATAATGTGAAACCTTACATACAGCTAGTAGTTATGTAAATGACTGATCATAGGTTAGCTAAATTGACCATCAACAAATATCAGGTTGAATACAAAAGCCCACAATATTTCTTTCAAAGTAGACGCCAATGAAGGGCCATATCAATGAAAGTGCCATATCATGCTCCACGTGTCCACTTTCTAACTCCATTAAAGTCATAGAATTTGAACGTTAAATCCGAGTAGATAGTGAAATACGGTTCCTAGGAACCGTAGGATCCTACATGGGCATGGGCTTAGCCCATAAGGATATTTTTCAAACGGTATTAATCGGTACCCGACTTAAAGATTTCCTGAGTTTCGTCATTCCGTCAAAGACAAGTTATCCCGTCATGTGAAATCACTTGTCCTTGTCGGAGCCCATGCCGATGTAGGAAGCTCTGTCGAAGGCATTGAATATTCATTACGGCATAAATGGACAGAAAAAACGAAGTAGCATATGTCTGAGCAGCCACGACTAAAAAAAGAGCCATTCCAGGCTCATTAATTAAAACGATACATCATTTATGAAGCAGGTAGCCATATTGACAGCTAATTCTTCCGGAAGACTGGAGGGCTGTTATACACACGTTTCAACCTTTACCCTTGAAAAAACTAATGCCAGCGACCATTTGCGTACCAGTCCCAAAACAACACCGAAAATTAAGCAACCAGAATAGTTATCCACGTTGTAAGGGGTCACAATGCAGCAAGCGTGTGGCAACTTTGTGTCCTTTACGGATTGTCCGGCGTGACCACACCATGCATACAGAGGTTGTGACGGAGCCCTGTCTGACTCTGGCAGGGTCACTCTGTTGCAATGGCAGTGCCGGGTCGTATGCACGTGCACAACACATGAATACACTAACACAGTAATCCGCGGCGGGTCAGAATGCCGTGTGCGCCGCCGGGCACGGACCAGACGGCGCTCCTTTACGGAGGTACCGGCACCGCAACAATGCAGCATCCTGTCCCAGCTACGGCGCCCGTAACGGTGAGTTTACATGGGACAATGGTAAAGTTCCGTGGGACAGAGCTCGTATAGTAAACAACTGGGCGGATGTGCTGGTTCGTAAACTGCCAGCAATGAGTGCTACCCTGACCTAAAGCGAACTATGGCATGGACCTTAGCTGGCGTTACGTACTCATATATCGTAAGACATAGACCTATGTGCATCTGTCCTTTACAGAGGCATATGCGTAAAACAGTCAAGAATGTAAATAATTAATGAAATGTACAGTTGTTGGAAATGAATAGGACCTTGGGTTCAGTCGCAAATTATGGTATTCTGTGTCGTATGACCGATGTCGACAGTGTCTCATCCATTTTTTATCAAGCCACCTGCCACGATACATGTCGGGACAGTGGAATAAACCGCTCATTGATTTGGTGCCGTAATACTGCCTTCCAGAGGTGTGATTTACAATTCAATTGGGTACGTTTAGCTCTAAACTTGACTTGAAACCCTACAATTACATTTGTGGTGCTGTGCTACGTTTTAGAGAAGGAAACTACATATTCCGGTTAAAAAAAAAAAAATCGATTCGATAAAATACCTCGGCGAGATTTGTAAAACCCTGAGGCGTTAACCAGGTACTTTACTCCTATATATACAGTTGTGCTCGTTTGCAAATATCAAGCGACGGTAGGATCTTTTCGATAAGCTCTAGACAATGATCCGTCCCCTTCTTAGCCCCATACAAAGGGGCGGACTTTGGAACTGGAATGGGGCAACGGTGCTCACTCCTTGGTAAACACGAATAAGGGCTTCGGTGTTTTTGCAGCTGGGGGGGGGGGGGGCAGAACTTACCCTTTGGCGGACACCAATTTGGGATTTTGTGGGCTCTGCAACTGAGGAAGTGATGAATTCAGGGGATGCGGTACTCACTCTTCAGCGGACACCACCTCGGATTTGTGTGAGTTCTGAGGCTAATGGTAGGGTTAGGATGTGTGTGAGGGGCGGCGGTACTTACTCCTTGGCAGACACCACCTCGGACTTGGGTTCCTCGGTGGTCTCGGCTCCTTCGGCCGGGGTGGCGCCCGGCTCAGACATCTCACGACCGCTGCCGGCGACGGACGGAACGGGGTTAGATACACCAGTCAAAGGGTTGGATACCCTGACAGCCCTGCCGATTAGAGCATCGCGGTACAAGAACATTGATGTCAATATGACTCGGGAGCACAAACACATGTCAGTCAATTTCGTAATTCTAGCCGTTGCCTAGAACCACCATGCCTCCTAACGGTAAAGGCTGGTAGGTAGAATTTGTGCCAGCCCGACCGACTGCTGGTCCGTCAGGTAGGTATAGAGGACAGCACCAGCGCCTGTACTGCCCAGAGCAGGGCCCAAGTCTGTCTACAAAGCCAGCCTGGCGGTCACGGGTCAGCCTGTAATCTACTCACATCTAATCGGTCAGTCCCCGAAGCAGCTTCTGTTATTTCTTTATCACATATCCTGATTCATAATCAGCAGATTTATCCCCATCCCCGTTCCTCTGCTATTTTTTCAGCTGACCAGCCTTCATCCTGAGGTGGCAGCCCAGCCTTTGGTATACTTCCGCATCGACCTGTAATCCCCTAATATCACGTTCTACCGCCTCCCTCAGCTCCCATCCATACCCCTTCCCCCTCCACCACCCCCACAGCCCCTCACCTCTCATCCAGCATCCTGGCGGGCGTGCCATCCCGCGGCGGACTGCCTCCCGGCTCTGGTAGCGGCAGCACGGGCGGCGGCGGCGGCGTCACCGCCAGCGTCATCGGACCGAACACGTCATCCTCCTTCTTCTCGGGCGGCTTCTCCAGCCGCTCGCCCTGCATCAGCGCGTTGATGACGCCCAGGACGTACTTGATGACGGCGGCGGCCGCCCAGCCCGTGTAGTAGACTAGCTGGAAACCGAGGCGGAAGGCTGCCAGCAGGAGCTCGACGGCAGTCATCCGGCGAAGCTCGGCCAGCCGGCGGCGCAGGTTGGCGGGCGCGATGGCGCTCAGGCCGCCCAGAAGCATGTCCTTCAGCTTGCCGAGGTAGGACTTGACCAGGTCCATGCCGCTCCTGGCGACAGGGAGAGGAGGTGGTTTCAGTGTTGTGGAGTCCGAAGCTGATTACAAGCATTATCTGCATAGAAAACCAGCAACCCAGCAAGCCTCGTTCAGCTGTTACAAGATTATGACACGACAACCAAGCGGGAACAAACAAACACGACAACCAAGCGGGAACAAAACAAACGCTAAAAATGAGCCTATAGCAAGTATGAAGAGGTGTGGTACAGAGCATGAACGGGTTCAAATGAAGCTACAATTACTGTAGCGTCATATATCGGGTTCTGGCGCTTCAAAACCTGCACCACTGTCTATCATTCCTCCCTTCACAGCGCCCGCTTATTCATCCTGACCACCCCGAACTCACTTTTCCTCCTCGTCGGCATTGAGGATGTCGAAGGTCTCCTTGCTCTTTCCGCCCGGCTTGGCGTCCTCCTCCTCCCCCATCAGGCTGGTGGCGTGCTGCATCTCAAAGATGGCGTCCTCACAGAAGTTGACGAACAGCTCCAGCTTCTCCTTGTCGCCACCCTCGGTCACCACTTGGTAGAAAAAGTCCCGCTTCGATTGCTGTAAATATGTACACCGCAGACGTCAACGGTGTTTATATTTCGACACAACCAGGGCATGGGCAAAGTCATGGGAAAAAACAGGGGCGGGCTTACTGAGGCGATGGACACGATTCCTATACTTGTTTTGCAATATAACATAGTACTTACAAAAAAAGAAACAAGGTGGTTTCCTGTGTGATACCTACTGCATGCGTAAATTCGTAAGCAAAATGTTAGGTAAAATATCTTCAGCTCAAGAAACGAATGTAGAACGTAAAGATATTCAGCCATTGAGGCGACAGTGGTTGGTAGTAGTTTCTGATGGTTGGGCGAGCGTCATTCTTACCTTGATCTGCGGCTTCTCCCACTGTTCAATGTGCTCCTGTTTGATCTCAAAGTAGACACGCTCGATCTTCTTGTTGCCGCCGAGGATTTCGATACGACCGAGCAGCGGCTCGAAGTAGTTCAGCACCGAGCCGGCAGTCTCCAGGAAACGAGCCAGTCTGACAACAGACAGAAATACGAGCACGGCTGAATGACGAGCGAGCACTGGTGGATAATATCGGCATGAACTCAGCACTATTCTCGTATTTACTTGACATTGATGACCCAATTTTGTATTGCAATATCTCAAACAATACATGCAACTTTTAACACCCGATCGCAATTTTGCTTATTCTGACTCGGGCGTATCGCTTCACAAGTTAAACACTAAAAACTCCATGTCTGGAGTATGTCCGTATTCTACGTGAATCTCCATGCCCTAATCTGGAACATCTTACCGCTGACACATGCCGCTGTTCTCACCTGGGATCGTTGGGCATGTGCTCTGACAGGTTGGTGAGCAGCACGGCCAGGTTGAAGCCGATCTCCTTGGCCGGGTTGTGGAAGCGCTCCGTGAACTCCAGGTAGTCAATCTTGCCGTCGTGGTTCTCGTCGCAACACATGATCAGGAAGTTGATCTCCTGACTGAAATGGTATAGAAAGAGATCGATCGCTGTTACTTTCACTGGCAATCACAAGCGTCCTTCTGTTCCAAACGATAGCAGGACTTATTCAATTATATGTCATTCGAGTGAACTCTTAGCACAAATGACACCAACCATAGACAACTATATATCTAGTGGTCTATGTACCAACGTATGTCTACTTATTTAGCTTGGCTTCTACCGCTGAAATGTGAAATACTCACGAGGTGTAAGCCTTGGTCTGCTCCATCTTGTCCTTGAACTCCTTCGGTGTGATCATGCCGTCGTTGTTCTGATCGATATCCTGCGAAAGTACGGGGGAAGTAGGAACATTAGGCATGCCGATACAGCGAAATATGTGACGACGGAGCTGGTAATAAGCATTGCTTTGCTGTAAGTGCATGAGTTGGTCCGATTTGTCCAAACGTAACCATGGAAATTGTGGCCGTCAGCAACAAATAAGAAATGACCGTCATAGTTCAATGACATTTAGAAAGACATTCAGACAGCTTGATATATACCTGGAAGTTGGTCGATTCGGTCAGATCCTTCAGCTTCAAGAACATGTCGAAGAACTTGAGAATCATCTGGAAACAGAAGACGCATTTGTAAAATGTCATCTTACTCGTCAAGAACGCCTGCTAGACCAACGTGCCTGCAATATATAACGACTCGTCATATGGGCAATCCAACATCAGTAATAACTGTTGAGTACAGCATACTCACTGTCTCCACGTCACTTACCTCGACGTTTGATGCTGACTCCACCAGCGTGTCCACCATCTGTTTACCGATAGTGCCGTTCACCACGTTCCCTGAACAAACAGACAGGGAACGTCACAGTTATGATATTGCATCGTGCGGCAAAACCCAGAGAAGATGCAACTCAATCCCGTGACAGGCAATTGTCATGCAACCCTTCATGGACTTGCTTTTGGATGACTAAAAAAGAAAACGATATGAGGCGTAAAACTAATTTTTCTATCCCGAAAATCGACATGCTTTTGTCGATGAGTATCAGCCTCAGCAAACTAAGATTGTGACTCTCTGCCCCTGATTGGGTCTTCCGCGTGTCTGACCTTCCAGCATGGAAAGCATCATGATGATCATGTCCTGCTGCAGGTTGAGCAGCTCGCGGAGCAGGTCCACCTGACTGGCGTGGCGCGACAGCTTGTCCTGCATGTGGGAGAACAGGAACAGGAAGCCACCGACGGCGTCCCACAGCCTGAACAGCAGCGGTGGGAGCAGTGTCAGATCTCCACACACGTCAGGCGCATACCAGCCATTCGACAAACATCGGAGAACATACGGCCACTGCCCGTCATAAGTGCTTAAATAACAAAGCGTCTATCAGACATTCTAAGCCACAGCCGTCAGGATTCTCTGCCGGTGTGAGGCAGCAACAGCATTGCGAGCCAAGCCAACGGTATGTACATTACAAAAAATACAAACGCCTTATTGCTGGCTCCAAGGGAAAGCTTTTTCCGACAACCAACGTTCTGACGTCGGTCTTTTCATTTAGCGACCAAGAGGACGTTGTGGACCCCTTGGTTTCTTCCGTACCGAAAGCCCCATAGCTGCCCACATTACGCCAGAGAGGCTCGGCACCTGACCTGGAGTGGGCCAGCGCCTGCTGGTTGCCGACACACGGGCCCTGGATGACCTCAGTCAGCGTGTTGAACACCTGACTGGCCACGCCGATCGCCTTGAAGAAGTTGGACTTGCCGGCCTGAAAAGGGTGAACAATACAAATGAATGAAATAGTAAGCGCAAACGGAATAAAACGAGTGATGACTGAAACGTTTGGATCATTCAAAGCCTGACTTCAGGATCGAAAGCGAGTGACGAGACCCCCGGATCGCCCAGAGACTAACTCAATTAAATGTGCAGCCTGTGACAAGGCGCTGACCTGGTCGATGATCTCCTTGGACGAGTAGTGCCAGTAGAAGTCCATGATGGACTCCTGCAGCCTCAGCAGGTAGTCCACCGTGCAGATGACCAGGTTGACAGTGGTGGTGTTACCCGCCTGGGAGCGCAGGTAGTTCTGCCAGTCTGCGGAGTGCGTGGGAAAATACAGCAGTCAGTGAGAGAAAACGGACACAAGTTACAGGCCACGATCGATTTAACACGATTACAATACAGGGCAAATGCACTTTGAAATATTAAAGTTTAGAAGGATCAACCATGGTCACTCATCTCGAGAAAACGTCATATCCATTTTATATCGTTATTCTGAAGACAACATGGTGCATACGTGCGTCTTCCAAGTCTCGTGCAGGAAACTGAGAAGAAAGAATCGACATCCGCACCCCCGCCCCGTGCCGAGAGGTTGTGACATTATCAATCTCCTATCCCCGCTCCGTACCGAGGTTGTGGCCCTCGCAGGTGAGCTGCAGGAACCGGAATACGGCGCACGTGAACACGTCGTCGTGCATGTTCTTCTCTCCAGCGGCGCCCTCTGAGCCGACACCCAGGCCCTCCGCCTTGGTGTTCCGCTCAAACGCATCCAGGTCGAGCACGCTGCCGGCGGGAGGTCACGGCGTTAGGTCAGAGGTCACACTGATAGGTTATGGCATGAGATCATGGTTGGAGGTCATGGGAGGTCATAGACGCAGTGTCAAGGCCGGTCATAATTGAGAACGGTCATAAATGAATATCCTCGCCTGGTGTCAAAGGGGGTAAGGGTGCGATAAACACTGCTTGGGTGCATGACTTGGGACTATGGAATGTCGCAGGTCATATGAATGAACCTAAATATAGAGTACTGATACAACTCGAAACGAAGGTTCGTAGAGAAAATGGACATGTTGAGAATGCATGAAAAACTGAGGACTTCAATGCCGCACAAAACATCGACTCACTGTATCGCGCAAAATAAGGAAAGCTCAGCATCATCGGAGAATATTAGGTAAAACAATAAGCTACCCTCACCAAAATTGCAGCAGTAGTCCACAAAAGCATGATCTGCTAATCCATAGGATTGAAAATATATGTCCAAATAACTAGCGGCTTTGTGGAACAAAATTCGCTACGTGGGGGTTCGGAACACTCCATATTTCTGACTCTGCAGGCGTCTGTACCGAGTTGGAACGGCAAGTTCGCCCGTGGTCATGCTTTGATACGTCCGCGGTGGCGACCGAGGACGATCCAACGGGGATGTCTCACAGCACGCTTATCAAACCTATGCATAAAAACATCGTAACTGTCGTTCTTATTTATTACAATTATTATAAAGACTTATGTAAGCATTACCCTGCCGCTTGCTTCAGTTGTGTTACGCAGGCAAGGCGCTCGACAAAACCAAAGAAAGCTCTTTTTGTTCTGCTCTTAGAAATGATTACGAGCGAGCGAGCGCAGCGAGCGAAGCGAGTCTTTTCAATATAACGGAAAAATCTCAGTATGAGCGGCCCGGCCCGGCCCGGCCTGTAACGCTTTTGAGAGGCTTATATCTCAGCAACCGCTGGACCGATTGGCCTGCGGTCTTTTTTGCTGGGTAGCCCCATCCCTTCTACCCCGTAATTGACTACTTTTGATACATCTCAGTGACCGTCGTGGCACGTGCCACGTGAAAAGTCAAGGGTGTTCAAGCTGTTTTACAAAAGTAGTGATTTTGAGAGGCTCATATCTCAGCAGCCGCTTGGGCGATTGACTTGCGGTAATTTTTATAGGGTAGCTGCATCCTTTCTACCAAAAATAGGATACTCGCCATGCATGTGGGCCACCCTGAGTGCACGTGCAAAATACAACAATAAGAGGTGTCAAATTTGTTCCCATTTTAATAACTCGGTAATTACTGGGGCGATTTCGCTGAAACTTGGCATACAGGTAGGCACCCACCAGGCAATGCATTCCCATGTGTTGCGGTTAAGGTGCTACTGCACGTGCGCACGTGCAGGGGACGCTTCCAGATCTCGAGAACGGCTGGGCCGATTGCGCTTAAATTTGGTACACGGTTGGAGACCGGTTAGTAGGGTGCCGTGCAAAAGTCAGTTTGGACCCCGTTTGCACGTGCGCACGTGCAGAATGCCGCTTCCAGATCTCAGGAACGGCTGGGCCGATTGCGTTCAAATTTGGTACACCGCTAGCGACCGGTTAGAAGGGTGCTTTGCGCAAGCCCGTTGGAAGTACCCTCTCGCCCTTCCGCACGTGCAGGGCTCACTATCTCGCTCGCTCGTTCTTCGCCCAAAAGGCGTTTTACTGGTTATATTATTCATTTTTAAGCAAATGTTTGGGCGTAACGAGCAAATAAATAAGCAAAACATGTTTAACGTAAAAATAAGCTTGAGTTACAAGCAAAACGGTCAGCAAATGTACGTATGTTTTTTATCTTAATTCAAACAGAGCAGCGCAGCCTGTACATACATTTATGTATATCAACCACTACAGGTCCATCGTTGCTCTCTTATTAAATGGGGTAAACCGTGTGTTCTAGCTAGAGGAAGCAGAGAGGCATGCCTTTATAGGCGGTGCTTATGGGTGTGTATGTATGTTTTCAAATGTGCAATACAACTTCGAAGATTCAGCTAACCCTCTGAGTTTGTTTGCACGCTCAAGAGCATCCAGATCCAAAACGCTGCAGAAACAGAATAAAATGTTATCCGGATATCGTTCTATTGCGGTACCTACGCATTCTATAAACTCTAAACGTTTCTCTTAGTGGGCATACTCGTATTATGATTCCATGATCGTTAAGAAGGGTAAATGTTAGAGTAAAATTATGGGACATAATTAGTTCGGGAAACCCGCGGCGGATTACATTCAAAACGACAAGACTCAGTGAAACACACCAAAAATATTAACTAAATAATATATTTATACAGACCGGACATGGGCAACACCACGCATTGCTACGGCAATCGCTAAATTTGTTATAAGATACTAATTAAGTTGTTTGCCTATCGTATTAAAAAGGATGGACAGAAAAGAAGAGAAGAAACTATACTCTAAGCAGACGCGGTTTAGGAGCACGGAGGGTGACAATCAGCTCATACCTGCAGGATGACATCAGACCAGAGATGGACACGAAGAACGACGAGTCCTTCTTTTCCTTCAGGTAGTTCAGCATGGCCTGCCGGGAAGGGCATAGTTTAGAGGTAATATGGGGAGAAACTGCAGCCATTGTTTGACAAGGTACGGATTTTTAAGACCACGTCAAATACCAGTTTTGTGAGCGACCATCGCCCAGGGTCAGGTCTGCTCTCAGTGTCAATCCCTTGTTAGGTCACTACCATAACCGGTACCGGGTAGATCACCATCTCGGTCATGTCACCCCTCACGGTCCGGCCCAGATCAGGCCACCACCCCTCGGTCAGCCCATACGCACCATCTGCACATCCACGTTTCCTCCGCGTAGAATGGAGATGCCCAGGTCCAGCGACTTCATGGTCATCTCGCTGGGCTGGCCCTTGCTGGCGGAGATATTGAGGAGCACCATCTCGGCCACTCCGCGGCTGGACAGCCGGTCCTGACAGAACAGCAGCTTCTGCTTCTCGATCTCCTGCTCCTGTGGTGGCGACAGGGTGGGGCACGGCGTCACAGGGTGCAATTTGGGACTTACATAAGTCCTAGTTACGAGTTTACAGAAAGCACATAGTATACGATCTGTCCAGTATGCGATGTGATGCTATGAACACTGATCAGGCCTGTAGAACCGACATACTGTCATTATGGAACCGTCCTTTCCTAATATTCACTATATTTTGCCGCGTACTGGTTCCCAGCTCGTCGTCCTTTACCACCGGCACCCGATGGAGGACCGGCGTCCCGCCGACTCACGTTCATGGCGTCAGCAGTGTCGCCTTCGTCCCCAGCTCCCTCCTCTCCCTCCTCCTCGTCTCCCCCTTCTTCCTCTTCCTCGCCGCAGGACCTGAGGACAGTGACAGAGGTGGGCAGACCGGTCAGCGGCCGCGACGAACGGAGACGCAGCGCAGGGAAGAGCGAGGAAGAGATGACAAATGTCGGCGACGTACGGTATAGTTAGATCGGCTGTTAACACAACTGCTCACAGTCTACGGAGGAAATAGCTTATTATTTTAAAATATCAAAGAGCGTGGTTTTAACCGGAGAATAAGTGAAGTAAAATAGCAGACTATGATGAAGCGAGAGCTACGATAAATGAGACATCCAAGGCTCGAGTCTTGACCGTCACTTATCTAAGTTAACCACAATTCACACATTCCTACGTGAAGTCTCCACCCTGTATCACCCCTCCCTCCCTCCAGTGGTGTCGCCCCAGTGCCCTCACTTGGCCATGATGACGGCGTAGTCCATGTAGAGTGCGTCCTCGCACTGAGGCCCCTGCTCCATCTGCGCCTGGCGCGAGAACATGGTGACCAGCTGGGTGACCGGGTCGGGAGCCTCCTCCTCGTCCTCTTCTTTGGTGGTCTTCTTATTACGCTCGCTGTCCTCGAACGATTGCTGGAACGGTGGGGAGACGGTAAATATTGCGCACATACGCTGCTGAATACCGTGAACGTCTTCTTGTTACGCTCGCTGTCTTCGAACGATTGCTGGGAACGGTGGGGAGACGGTAAATATTGCGCACATACGCTGCTGAATACCTAACGTGAACGTCTTCTTGTTACGCTCGCTGTCCTCAAACGATTGCTGCGGTAAAACGGAGAGACAGTGAGTGATACGGCTAGGAAACCGCGAAGGTCTTCATGTTACGCTCGCTGTGCTTGAACGACTGCTGCAGAAAAAAATGACATAAGGACACAGTAATTATTTAATGGATACCGCTAGAAACCACGAACATCTACTCTCAATGTCGTCACCATTCAGTTGATGAGCTAACTTTTCACTGAAGGCTAGCAAATACACTGCTGTTGGGATTACGATACGGTCGGATACAAAGCGATTCAGGTACGTCGAGCTATGCTGAGCTCGACCTCATCCAACCTGCGACTGGTCATTGATCAGTCCGTCCGACAGTAAAACAAAGGGCCGGTAGCGGTCGTCTCTTACCGTGAGATCCTCGATGAGCACCTCCTGACCCGAGTTCTCGTCTGAGAGCCACACGTTGCTGTAGGTCTGCAGGAACAGGTTCACGGCACGGTGCCTGTCGCCGGCAAACGGAGGGCGTCAGTTGGTGGCGGCAGTGATGGGTTGAAACAGCAAGAGGCTGAGCGAACTGATTTATAAGCCAACTACAGGTTTATGCTGGAAATCTATGAGTGGGTTCACACCGTTTACTGGATGCAATATTTATCAGAAATCAGCTAAATTTAAATAAAAATCAACTGATCGATTCATTCCATATGATGTAGAGCTAAAGTTTGACAGAAAAGCGTATCGCCAAACTTATATTATTGCACAATCAAATGGTATTGATGTGAAGAGCACTCGACCGTAATTCACCACTCTGACTGCATTCCATATCGGCTCTCTCGGTACCTAGCCACATTGTACATCGGCGTGCTGCGCAAACACTTGAGGACGGCCATCTTGCGCGGCGTGCTCATCATTTTCTTCCACTCTGTCTGTTTGCCGGACGCCTTGGTGAAGGCCTATAACAGGGCCGAGAAAGAGTCGGGGCGGGTGTAGTGGGGAGGGCGGGGTCAGCTAGGGCGGGTGTCACTCTCGTAATGTGCTAGGTCAGGCAGGAAGGGAGGGGAGGGTGTCTGTGGAGGTGGTGAGGGTGGGTGATTGGTGACTCAGACTAGGGATGGAGGTGAAATAAAAGTTTGAATTTGGGCAGTCTGCGGGTAGGTGAACATAAATGATGATCAGGTTTTGATGGTAACGCTATTTTATTTTCAGCTAAGGACAACAAAACAGGCATAACAAAATAAAAGGGGATGCAGGACAGAAAGCATGCATACAACATCAGCATAGTTGAATGAAGGCGACACACGAAATGAAGCCACCGAAGGTGTTAAGAGTTTCGGAACAGGCCGCCATGCAAAAAGTTATCGTTAAAACTTGGTTAGTATGAACGCAAATCCCTTTCGTTACGCTTCGCAACGATATTTTGTGATCAGTGGGACCGGCAATTTATGTGTCCGAGGGAGCGGTAGCGGCATCGGCAGCAGTAACAGATGTTGTCTAGGTCATGGTAGCAGACTCGGGACCTGTTCGATCCCTCTGTGGACCTAGGAAATCTACCCAGCGGGGTGGGTGAGCGCGCTCCTCTATTTCTATCTCTATCCAATGGAGGCCAGAGCTCGGCTCTGCACCCAGCCGCGTCGCCGCGCCCCTGACCTGGTCATCTGATGCAGCGACGCCTGTCGGAAGCACTGAATGACGGCACGCTTTCGCTGCACGCTGAGCACGGATCGGAGCACCTGCTGTCGGCTCAGCTGAGGATGGTCAATCTGCGGGCGACACAGCGCGCGTGGATCGCGTCAGCCGCGTGCTACCGGCTCGGACCAGAACGGATAGCCCCTGTGCCGGCTCGGACCCGTGCAGCGGCGGCCCCCGAAACGGCGGATCCTTTACACACAGATGGACGGACGACGGACAGACTGGAGAGTGGCCGCGGGCGGATGGTCATAGCGAGGTGATCAGGACGGCGCGGGCCATCGTTCTTTAGAGCAGGAACATCGGGAGAGTACGGACCGACGTGTTTTAGCTTGGGAGCGTATGCGTACACCGTCGTGATTTAGAGTTAGGACACACAGCCGGAACACAACCGCCACGCTCCACGAGAAATGGCCACAGTTTACTTGTATGCCGCCGATCATTCGACCAGGACACTATAAGCATGTCACATTTCTAGCATCTTGATTCGATATCTCTCAAAAGGGCCGACTATAGAATCAAAGATATTGAGATGATTAAGAAATTTAACAAATTGATTAAAGCAAAAAACATTAAAAACCTGAATCTACCATAAAGAACGGCCGAAAACGCGCAAAAAAAATACACCGCGCAAATACTTCACACACTTACGTCTCATTTGTTTACGCAAATAAATAAGCCTGGGAAAAATGTTGACCACAATTTCACTGACAAATTGCGGTTTCAGCTAAAGCTATTTCACGAATGATTATTGATTCTGCAACTATCGTTTCGTTTTTATAAATCATATCACTCTAAAATGTTGGAGCGTAACACTTCTATCATAGGTCGTGGATCGAAATGTGTCCCACGACCGCCTCTGAAGCTTTGCCACGCGAAAGCTGTAAGCCACACGTTCAACAGCGGCAGCGGCAGGCAGAGAGAAAGTGAGTCTCTGAACAGACAGAGCAGCTGAGACCGACAGGCCAGGCGCACACTGTTTCTGTGCTGGCAGAAACCAAGTATGGCATCAAATTATAATGAGACTCGGGTTGGATTGAGTTATGGGCCGGCATAAGTGCCGAATGAGGCACACGACAACACAGAACGAACACGGAAGCCGACGTCAGTCCTCGGCATACACGATGATGTGTGATTAGTTATAAAAAAAATCGAGCCCCAGCTACGCACAAACATAAACAGACACAAAGACGTCAGGAGAAGCCACCCCACTGGCTGGCACACAGCTGCGACACGTGAACCGAGTGATAGAATAGAGAACAGAGACACAGCTGTGACCTCGTATGCGCTGTGTGGTTCTGTTAGCGCAGTGTTGTCCATTTTCAAAATGTGAAAGACTTTACAGGCGAGGATTAAAAGGCTTAAGATTGGAAGGATGAGGAAATGACATCCTGCGTGGCAGGAAACTGGGTGACATGGAGAAAGGAACAAGTGAATGCTAGACTAGAAAATGCATGTTTCAGCAAGAATTGATCTGTGTCGGTACTATTAAATCGTATCAACATGGACTAGAATATGAAAAAACAGCAATAAAATAGCATCATTAAAGCGTATTACAATAAGAATATTAATCTAAGTATGTAGATGTGCGATAAAGCAATAGCAGTACCTAAACATATACATTATACAGCACTATAATATAGATGATAATATCTATATCTATAATCTAGATGATAATCTATAATCTAGATGATAATCTATAATCTATAGATCTATAATCTATTATAATCTAGATGTGGCTGCTATAAACTCACAAAATTAACCGAGACAATTTCAAATTAAAAAGGTTACGGTTCTGTCATTTATACGGCAGCCAGCACTGCCCGCATTGGACAAACGACTGGGCCAACACGTGAATCAGCACGTCCGTATGTACATACGTCTGACAGACCTAAAAACGTACAGCTTTGTAGCGACTAGCGCACGGGCAGAGCTGCGGATGTATAACGGACGTAGAGAGCTCCATACAAACATCTGACGGGCGTACAGAACTCCGTACGAGCGTCTGATTACATACTGAAGTCCGCACGGACGGACGTGCTGGGACGTACCATGTGCAGTCCGTAGAGAACCTTGGCCATGTCAACGATACGCTGCACGATATCCTGTACGGTGGGCGCCTTCTCCGAGATGGTCTTATCCGACTCGGTGATGGCCTTTCGAGCGCCGCCGCCAAGCTTACTGCGGGGAAGAGAAAGACAGGGTCAGTTTACAATCGTCTGTAGAGCCTTAAAGATGCCAAAGTTCGGACCTTCCCGTAAGATTCTCAGCAAAGTAATTGACATACAAAGAGCAGATCATTTGGTACCAGACGTTTGACGTTTCGTCAAATGATGGTAGCTCGTGGTTCACCCTGATCTCCCAACATCTCACCTGTAGAGATGATGCTGCCAGGACTTAGAGTCGGTCGGGTCGAGTCTGTCCGGCATGGTCAGCTCCGCCTTGGTCGTTTCAATGATCTCGTATTCGGCGATACCCTGTAACAGACGAGTTACACGGTTGTCAGTCGAACAGAATATGCCTTACTGTACTCCCTCTGCAACTCTAGCTCTACTGATGTGGGAAGAGGTCGTAGCCTTAGCAGGTCCCTTCTGAATGAGCAGGTAGGTAGTGCGCTGAGTAACAACCCCCTAGCAAAACCAACATTAGTAAAGACTGTGCCGTAGTTACGTGACACCTCGTCTCAACACATACTTGTAATGCATTATCGATTACAAGTAATTTCCACCGCATATATCTAGCGTCCCTTACCTTGAGGTAGCGGTCCTTGGCGTGCTGCACCATCTCCTGTTCACGGCCGGCGAACAGGTTCAGTCCCACCGGCAGCAGGCGCTTCAGACAGGCCACCATCAGACTCGACGCCACGTCCTTGTCCTTGCTCTTCTTCTTGTCACCGCGCTTCTTCTTTTTCTGTGGACACGGGTGAGGGAAAGCGCATTAACTCTCTTTTAGAGCTGGTTTGAAATGAGAGTAATTAGCAAAAGAGCTTGAGCTGAAGAAAATTAACGAAACAATTACCTCTCAAAAGGGCTCAAGTAGTGTAGACAGTACAAATATCGAAACGGCTGACATTCTAATCTAAGTACTTTTACGTCGCCCACAAAGACAACAATAGATAACACGAAACGGATACCTACCACTGTCCGCCGTTTATTTTATCTCTTACACAAACTGTGACTAGAGTCATGCCCTGAATACTACGTTCGTCCGTACCTTGCCGCGGCCGGCCGACGGCTCCGAGACGGCTGCCGTGGTGCGGCGCGCCGTCGTCGTCGGACGGATCAGCGTCATGTTGTCGATCTCGTTCTGGGAGATAAAGTTGGTCTCCTCGCGGGTGAAGTACTGAAAGAGCGACAAACAGCGTCAAAGAGGTGGTGGCTACATAGCAGTAAGTACAAAACTCGAACCTCACGAGTCATTGCCTTATGAAAAACTAAGAGCTATTCACGAGAGTGAGCGAGAGTAAAAATTCCTCACCTGCGACTTTGACCAGATCTCGAAGATGACGGCCACGTGGTTGTAGAGGTCCTCGGCCTCTGGCACGCAGTCCTTGAGCCAGTGGGAGCGCTGCAGGTCCACGTACTTAATGAGCAGCGGGTAGAAGGCGTAGATGTCTCTGACAAGCAGGTACCACATCTCCTGCAGCTGGCCCTCCACCTGAGACGTGTCCTCGGTGGTGCTCTTCAGGAAGCCGCGCAGGTTCTCCTCCTTGTGGTACATGGCCTCCGTCCGACGGCGAACCTGTCCAAGATACGTATACACTGTCAGATTTTGTATTGGGTCCGGCTTCTCTGTTCGGCGGCGAGTCTGTTACAGTATACATTGTCGGATACTGCACTGGGTCATCCTCTGTCATTGCACTGTATCTTCACTTGACCTCGTGGAAATAAAGTGATTTTTAAAACACTGAACAGCTGTGACAACATATAGATAGCAACGCCGTTTCATATTATCTCCTCCGGTCTCGAGTAACCCTGCTCCGAACCAAAACGGCTCATTGGTTCATTTTCAGCATTATGAAAAAATATGTCATGTAGCTTATCTCAATTTTTGTCTCACCTTGTTTCACTTCATCCTCTCCGCAGACTGGGACTACCTCACCTTTTCAGCGAGCGGCAGGTACGGGTCGTAGAGCAGGTCCGGTGAGCAGCTGACGATAATCTGCTGCGCGTAGCCGGCGATACGCGTCATCCACGGCGCCTCGGCGCTGCCGATGTTGGACTTGATGAGGTGCAGGATGTTCTTCAGCAGCTGGTTCATGTGGCCGTCCGTGACGCGGGTCGTGCTCTGGGTTCTGGACGTGGACCGGGGTAGGGCGTCATTCAGCAGCTACTGGTGCGCAAAGCAGTTATCCTGCAGTTACTGCTATTGATAGCACCCAAGTGCCTGCCCATTTATCACTTATCTTGTTGTCCGCCCTGCCCGGTAGGCACTACTCACTAAGCGCACGCAGTATCTGCCACTCATTTCACTCACCGACTTTGCCAGGCCCTGGTTCCCGGTACCCAGTATCCAGTACTCACTCTCCCTCGCCCGCGTTGTCCAGTCCATCTCCCGGCTCCCAGTATCCGGTACTCGCTCTCCCTCGCTGGCGTTATCCGGTCCCGGCCCCCCGGATTCCCAGTACCCAGTACCTTGTACCCAGTACCCATTACCCAGAGCCCGGTACTCACTCTCCCTCGCCGGCGTTATCCAGTACTCCCAGGTTCCCAGTACCCAGTACCCAGTACCCGGTACTCACTCTCCCTCGCCGGCGTTGTCCAGTACCCCCAGGTTCCCAGTGCCCAGTGACCGGTACTCACTCTCCCTCGCCGGCGTTGTCCGGTCCCTGCGACCACCAGAACGGCAGATACGCGCACAGCATGGGCAGCAGCGAGTCGACGATGTGGCGCGCCTCGTCGTACTTGCCGCCGCTCTCGGCAAACTTTTCCACCATCTTCAGGATCTCCTCCAGGGTCGGCACGGCCGCCTCCAGGCGGGCCATCACCTCTGTAACGGGGGAAGGGCAGAACAGGTCAGACGGGCCATTACATTTGAAAGTGGACCGGGGCAACACAGGTCAAGCAGGCTGTCACTTCTGTAAGAGGGAGCAGGACAGTCACTGGTTTTGAGTAAAACCTATCGTCTCATTTCTCTCATTGGCATTTCGCGTATCAAATCGAATAGAAGAAAATCGAATCGAAGAAAACATCAAATTTTCGTAAATCCATTTGAGGCGTGTCCCATTTGCAATAATCTCTGCTGCACCGTTCGCGCATTAGCACTCCTCCCAGCCAGCTGAGCTCCCATCGTCCCTCCTCCCATGACCTGGCGACCTTACCCTGTGCCTCGAGGGACCTCTCTTGCAGCCGTCCGTGGATCGAGTACTGGTTGTATTTGTTCAGATCGGGTTCCAGGAAGGCCACGGGGAAGCAGGCGGCGAACGCGCCCAGGCAGGTTCCCAGCGAGGGGCGGTGGCGGTCCAGCTCCGCCTTGATGAACTTCCTGTACACACAGGGAGACCAGCGGTGACACTTTATATACTTTGACAAGACACTTACAGGAAAAATAAAAAAAGTCACTGACAGTATTGCAAACAGGATACGGTGACTTTCTAGGCCCAAAAAGGACAGTCTTTTGCAGCAGTCACTGCTGCAAAGAATGGTAACAGTACGATTACTTCCGGTGCCTGACATGAACTTCGTGCTGAACACCGACTCCAGATTACACGTCAGCCTTCCATCATGTTCGGCGGCGCGTGACATTACGCCGAGCACTGTGTGCCTACTGATTCATAGGTCAGTGTCGGGTATCTACTGACCTCTGGTTGGAAAGATTCGGGTCTGTTCCCAGCTGGTAAAGGCCATGGAACAGCTTGTAGCAGGCTACCTGGATCTCATCCACTGAAAAACGGCACGGCGCAAATCAGCGGAATTATACAAACCACACATAAGGCGATCGCACCTACTTTACAATAAGGGAACATTGAGAGCCAAACTACTTTCAAAACTATGATTGAACTCTAGTCCAGCTAGCACCAACGTCGAAGAGAGAAGAGTCGCACCACTCTACTCACGGAGCAGGTCAGTTCCGTACTCGCAGACGACCAGGTGGTCGAAGAAGGCGGTCAGCACCGGGAACAGCACCAGCTGAACGTAGTTGAGACACGACGACGTCTTCAGGTGCGTGCCGCGGATGTAGCTGTATTTCTCCTGAGAGCCGGGGGAGCCAAGGGCGCGGGCATGGGTCAGTGGCAGGGCGACACGGAACGGTTGGGCAGAAATGTCGGAAAACGTAAGCTTGGCAAACTAGAAGCGAATTAGCGAACACATCATAAGTAATGCAATGCCTCCTAAATAACAATGATGCAGCCTCAAACTTTGGGCTCGTTTTCTGTGTGAAGGTTGCAGATGACAAGAAAATAGCAAAACTTGCTCGTCAGAGGCCGGTGTAGGTACTTGCACCAGGCAAGTACACCGGCCTCTGAAAACTCATTTCATAAAGTTCCATCGAAAATCACAATTTGATTTAGCTTATGAATACGCACAAAATCGTCATTCAAGTAGGTGGCATAAAAATAAAATAAAGCTATGCACTGAAAATTGAATTACTTCCGGTACGTGTGTACAGATTAAAATGATTAAAAACGATGAAAATTGCAAAAGCTACTAATAGCAATCAATAGCCCAATAAAGCTGACCTGGGATTGCAGGGCACGGTGAATTGTTAAACGCAGCTTTGCACTCAGAGATAATGACACAATGTAAGTGATGAGTGTTAATGGAAAGCTAATGAATGGTGCGGTTAAAAATAGGTATGTTTAGTGTCGACTGTCAACACACATGCTTGTGCACATAGTGCAATCACTAGATAGTAATACAGGTCACATCGCCCTACTCAACGGGATGTGTGGGTTTGATTTGGTCTTTCAGGGTGCAAAATGAGCGTCAAACCAGCTAACTCCACCGAATGCCCAAGGAAAGGGAAAACTCAACACCAATCCAAACTGGGGCCAGGCCGACGGCCGGGTGGGGGTGGGGGGTGGGGAGGGAGCTGGTAGATACCGGCGCGGGGCGGAACGGGGCGCCGCCGCCACCGGCTCCAACACTACCTGTATGACTCCGCCTCGTTCCCTAACGTTTATGTTGAGCAGTCCCCACTTCACCAGACACTGGGTGCGACCAACCAAACACAGGATTATGGTTTGACCGATCAGACAAGGGCTAGTTTAGTCGCGGAGGCCAGGGGACCCGTTTATGGGCCAGCTAAGCAACGCCGGCAAATCGGGTAACCGATGCCGATTTGTGTGCCGTGCCCGGCGTTTTGAGAGGCTGAGTCGACGGGGTTTTAACGGGGGTATTTATTTTCTAAATGCTCTTAAACATTTATTTAGATGCATGTCCCTTCAAGCTCTGTAGAGAATCCCGGAAAAAGTGCGTTTTGACATCCCGGAGCAGTGGAGAGTTCTCAAGTTTCCAAAATGCTACAGAACGCGGGTTTAAATCGTTGGAAAGGTAAAAAAGGTTCTCATAAAAAAGTGAAACAGCATAGCTCAGCTGCGTATAGACAAGTGAGCGATAGTTTATGTACAAGAGTTAGAGAGCATTGAACCACCACAGCAGCAAGCTGTCAATCTGTTCAAAAGCAATACCGTCGTTTTTGGTAAGAATCCAGCCACCTAAAAATACCGAATGATATTAATGGACGTCATCACAGGCACTAAATCAGCTACAGTTACAGGGTGATTATTCATTTAACAAAATCGCGCTAAGTGCTCCACATTCCGCAATCGGATGAAGTATGCCATTTTATAGTAGAACAATCTAAGAAAGATCTCCAAGCAAAGGCAGATGCAAGTCACCACACTCTCCGCTGAACTCTATAAGAAAAAGTTGGAGCACTATGTCGGCAGGACCCTCTCACAGAGCAATTCGACCACTAACAGGCGGCCGGTCCTAGCGGTGTTTGAGGTTTGTATGAGGTCACGGTACTGAAAGAGGGCATAGGGCGGTGGCCGAATGGTATCGAGGACTGGTGACCCGGAAGCTATCAGACCAGGTCACTCCGGGCAGGTAGCAACGGAAAGAAATCGGAACGGGTAGAAATGAGTGGCCATAGAGCAAGGGAAATAAGGTTAAAATCGAGGACCATAAATAAGGCGCAGATCAGAGAAGGGTAGGGTCGTTGAGGGAGGCAGGGACGGGCAGGAAGGGAGAGAAAATAAAATCGGCGCACGCCGCACCTACCTCCTGAAGATGCTGCACCGTGGTGCCCACATCTTCCGCAGCGTGGTTGAAGAAGGTCAGCATCGAGGTGCGGACAAACTCGGGACACTGTTTGGCCAGCGACCTGCAGGGAAGGACACAAAAGTCAGCGATAAGTATAGTACCGTGTGAGACTTGCGAAGGTCATACATGCGAGGTGACTGTATCATGAATGAAACGCCAAGAACGCAGCTAGTGTCGGATGTGTATTATAACTAGCGCCGTGTTATGTTCCCTTCACAGGTCATTAACTTGTTGCCAAATAAAGTGATGGTGAATTAAGGTTGCTTTTAATCATGATACAGGCCACGCACGCGCGCGGTGCCTCAGGCGCTCGCAAGAAGTTCGATTTGGGAATGGACACCTGTACAACTGACAACTGTGCATAGTCTTATCCAATCGTTCTTGCAATCTTTAATTGGCTAGAAAGATAATTGTCAATGAACACCGAAAAAACATCGATTAAAATTGATCCGAAGGCAAAGCGTGCATCGTTATAGCCACCCATCAGCGAACATCAATGAACGAGGGGACGGCTGCACGAGGTATCGACGGAGCGATCACTGACCTGGCGTCGACGGCTCGCACCAGCACGGTCAGACATCGGACGGCCAGTCTGGTGTCGCTGCTGAACGACGACATCTTCATCCTCAGCAGGTGGGCCAGCTTGCAGAACACGCTGTCGAAGAGATTGAGGCCAGTGGTAAGCGATCAGCAGCAGAGCATCAAGCGGTTTTGATTTGGCTGGGCCAACTGAGAGGCATGATCTAGCCCAAGGAATTTAGAGGAGGTAAGATATCAAACTAGCTGAGCCTCCAACAGACTAAAATAGAAATCGGAAACAGAAACGTGACTATACGGGTCGGAAACTGACAGGTTGCGTAACCCACGATCCAGCAGAGTTTGAAGATTTTACAAGAGGTTAAGCCTCGTAATGTTGCAGTCTCAGATGCGCTATACGTCCTTCGCGACTCACTTGGCGACCATCTCCTTCTCCTTGAGACTGGCCGCTCCGACCATATTAGTGACGGTGGGCACGGCGATGAAGTAGCTCCTGTTGGTGCTGAAGTACTTCTCCATCAGTGGCAGTACCACCTGTGAGGAGCGGAGGGGGCAGCAGTCAGGTACACGCCTGCAGGTGTCAGACACTGAGTAGGCCACTGCCTAGACTTGTCTCTATACAAAAATGATGACCAAAGGCTGCTTACAGCGTTAAAATATCCGGCCACAGCGTGAGATCAGCAAACACGCCTCCATCGTGAAAAGTCTGACTACTTATACACAAGCCTCATTGCCATGGGATTGGCCCACGACAGACATTATTCGTCGGATGTAAAACCTGTGCCCATTATCCATCAAACCAGTCAGACGCACCTTGAAGAAGAACTTGACGTCCCTGGACGGCCGTTTGAAGCTGACGCGATGGCCGAGGTTCTGACTGGGCACCAGCACCTTCATGTTGAGCGCCGCGCTGCCCAGGTACTGCTGCAGCTTCTCCAGCAGGCTGTAGGCGAAGCGGCGCTCGGTGGCGGCCGCGGCGGCCTTCTCCTGGCTCTCGCTGTCCGAGCGGGAGGTGCGGGCTCTGCGGCGGACGGGGGGACGTCAGTGGGCAGTGGGGGACAGGCGGGTAATCAGAACCGACTAACAGACGCAAGATGTCGACATTGGTGATGCAAGAGGTCGCAACCGAATGTTAGATAACGTCATTAGATGCAACAGGCACGCTAGAAGCTTTTACTGGATTTTTCTTATATCGGTGACGGACGTTAGAAAGGGTTATTACTTTTAGAGGTCGGCATCTGACGCCAAAAGTCGGCACCACATGCTATAGATCGCTAATGGGCGCTCAAAAGTGACAGAACATCCTAGCCAGGCGGGCGTTTCGAACACGAACAAGATATCTTGAGAGTCCCAGCGTCCGACTGCGCGGACGACAAGAGCAGTCATGCCAAAGTTGTTATGCCCCCGACTGACCTGGCCAGCTTGTAGCCCTGGAACTGGAGGTACTTGAGCAGTTCCTGACATCGCTCTCGGTCCTTGCGCTTCTCCTTGTCAGTGAGCAGGTCGTAGGGCACCATCTGAGGGTGGGCGCTGGCGCCCGCTGAAAACGAAATGGAAACTTGCATAAGCACTGAAAACATACGAGTACAGCATAGCTGATGCAATCCAATGATATGCAGTTACTGAAAGGCAGCTGTTCGCACATCAGTTCATATCAAAATCCACCGACGATACTTTGCCACCGTCTTATCCATTAACAAGATGTCAGGATATCATCGAGCCGACTTCATTCATTACCAATAATCAGAGGCTACAGCATACGACGGAAAATTTGAAGGTCCTTGAACGGTGCAAAAACGACTGTACTACAGAGCAAGCGATCGCTAGGTAGAAAATATGAGAGTGGACCCACCGGACGCCTCCAGTTCATGTTTGGTCTTTTTGGCCCAGATGTCGTGGGCGTTCTCGGCGAGTCGTTCGGCCATGTTCTGCATCTCTCTGCTCAGTGTCAGGTTGGTCATGTCCACCGGCTGGGGGTTGTAGTTGGCGGGACCGCCGCCGCTGCTCGAGTCCGCTATCGGTGGCTGGAAGATGGAAAACGAGAGCGTCAGATGGGAGACGGGAGACGGGAGACGAGCGTCAGGTGAGAGACGGGGAGACGAGCGCTAGACGACAGTGGAAACCGGCATCGCGTTGCAGACAGCACATGGATTATATTCCAGTTCAGTGTAGACCAGTTTCATGCAGCAATTAGTTGTTTCCGCTAGAACAATCCGTCATATATGATTAACTGACGATTAGCATGACGAATTCGTCCACTAGAAAATGTCATTATTGACGTGCAATTTCACCAATAAGTAATTCACATTCGGGTCAATATTTGATTCGCTGATAAGCTCTAGCCTTGACTGATGGTTGGTTTCGAACTGCGCCACGTTTCTTACCACATCCTGTCGCGACGAGCTGCGTCGGATGGATCCCTTGGGACTGAGAGTGTCGGCTTCTCCGTACTCGACGGTCCAGCCGAGGGCGAGCAGGGCGGTGAGCGCCTGGCGTACCGGCTCTCGGTACCGCTCCCGCTCCTGAGGAATGCACACACGGCATGTCAGGGCTTGGCGACAAGTAGGTCACGGCACGGTGTACGGGGAGGAGGTCAACTAACAAGGTACCAGAGAGCAGGTCAGTTTCTGAGGTACATGCATAGCTGTAGGTTCACGGTTTACGAAACCATATACCTACCCACCCTTTCCCAGATACAAGCCACCGAAGAAAGAGATGCATAACAGTCCGCATTGTTTCCTTCCACGAATTCATCCTTGGATAACTATGCTAAGCTTACATATTCGGAGAGCATATAGGGTGGCTTCAGGCGGGGGTGCGTCCGCTCCTCCCTGTTGTACTCCTCGCCGTAGAACCAGCCGTTCTCCAGCTTCCGCGAGGCCCAGGCGTCGTGGTAGTGGTCGCTGAACTTCTGGATCACGTCCACCATCTCCTTGGTCAGCGCCACGCTAAGGGTAGCGCAAAAATTCCGTCATGATCGGTGCGAGTGGAGACAAACTGAGACCGTGGATGCTCTTAGGCGACGACGGTGAGCCGAGGCCTTTAGTAATCACGACGCAAAATCGAAAGACCCATTGAAAGAGTAATCAGAGGCGTGCAGAATGTCGGATATCTTGTACTCAATACGTTGTATACACTGCACAAACATGTAAAAACGTTTAGCTACAAAAAAGGCCTCGGCTCACCGTCACCAGCAAATGAATACGCCTTCCTTCAAAAGTTATGCAATATTTTCCTCCACTGGACTTTTTCGGTCCAGTAAAGAGCAATAAATACTTAGCCTTTGACCCACCTGCTGGTGTCTATATGCTGTGGACGGAGACGGACCTCCCATCCCCTCTCAGCGACTATAAGCAGCCCTAAATCCAGCAACCCACCTGCTGGTGTCGATGGGCTGCGGGATGTACTTGGCATCTGTTCGTGTGCTCTGTCGGAACAGCTCGTCCTCGTATCCCGTGGTGAGCGAGTAGTCGGGCGGCAGCGCGCAGCCGATGGCCGTCAGACACGGCAGAGCGTTACCGAACAGGTCTGGGTCGTACTCCTGTGTGCAGAGAGGCACAATGATGCGTTAACGCACGACGATTAGTTCCTATGAAGTACTTCCGAGTGTTGCATGTTCATCATTAGTGAATTCGAATTTCAACGGAAACAAGAAGCGTGAGTCACTACCGTCGAAACTGACTAGCCAGCTACACAGTACACACATACCATTTTGGCGAGCGAGTCGAAGATGTTTGAGAAGAGTATCATGGTGAGCCTCTTCTCCTCCTCACTGGCACAGCCGTACGAGCCCTGGCCGTTCGGAGAGCCGTAGTAGCGGCCGCAACGGTCGTAGTGCAGCGTCAGAAGCTGAAACACGGAAAACGCAACGGTTATAGGTTACACCACGGTCATGGGCCATTGGTCATATGAGGTGTATGGGAAGTCGTAAGCAGACAGGTAAAGATCGAATACTGTGGTATGATGTACCTCGTAAACAGCGAAACTCGAAGACACCTTGGTGGACTCGTAGGTACATATGTGTAAATGCTGCTCCAGTGTTTGACGCGTCAATACTCTTGTTACAACCCAGTGAAATGGTGAAGGTTTTATGAAGAAGATAGGACTCTCACCCGGAGAGCGACGGTGGTGTACTCGTTGATGTTGGATACGTCCACCGTTAGCTTCCGCAGTAGCTTCAGCATCATTCCCGGATGCAGCTCCCTGACAGCGAAAGTAGGCAGTTACTGTATTGTCAGACTAATACAATGAACAGAGCCACTGGATCGCAGCAGCGTCCCATCTCGAATCCCAGGTCATCTCATGCCATTCCCTTATGCGCCAGCCGCTTCCCTTAATGAACACCACCCACCCACCTGGTGAGTGTGACCAGGAAGTCCGAGACGGCCTCTCGCTGTCCCTTGGTGAGGATCTTGTTCTTACTCAGCCGGTAGACAGTGTGTAGCGTGGCGTCCAGCAGACTCGAGTAGTTGTCGGCGTCGGCGTAGAAGCGCGAGTGTTTGATGAGCAGCGGCAGGATAGAGTTGCCGATGTAGCGGTTCAGAGCCAGACCCATGTCCGACTCGCCGCCGTCACTCTGAGGGGGCGAACAATGTAACAGATAGTGCAAAAAAAATGTTCATTGGAAAACGATTACGAATTGTATAGCAGTTACCATACCATACATGTAAATGACGCGTAAATTCGCATATCAGCGAAATGCGAATCGGCCTTTCGCCAAAAGAAGATCGCCTCTTTATTGGCACTTCAGAGACCCAGCACAGGCCCCTTTTTCAATAAAATAAGGAAAATTATTTCAATAAAAATCTGCCGTCCAATCGAGCTGACGATGTTTGATAACTGCTGGGGATCACAGCTGGCCATGAACACAGGATCAGATACAGGTGATATTGATTACAATGGATATGCTGGACATCACTACGTACTCCATCCAACATAAGCAACTACTGACCTTGTCGAGGACGGTGGCGGCCCTCAGGTCAGGCAGGAAGGCGAACTCGAGCAGTCGGAAGAAGAGCTCGCGGTCCTCGATGCCGTAAACACGCTCCAGGAACAGAACCACCGACTGCTTGTGGGACGGGATCAGACCTGAACGAGAAACAACCGGTAGCGAATTAGTAGCGTTCGCACTATAGAGACAAATACGGACAGAAGGTGGTTATTGGATAAATCAAATTCCTTCCAACCTTTCTCCCAAGTCCGTTTGAAATGACCTGTGCATTACATTCGATGGGTCTCTTTCTGCTGCAGGCTCACAGCAGCTGGCTTTGTCTCTGCTGCCCGTCTGTGCCACTGACCCGACCTTTCACCTCTTTCTCCTCCTCCCTCTCTCTTCCATATTATTCATTTTCATCAACAGTGTCCCTGTACCCAATTCTATCTCTGTTTGTCGAGTTAATCTTCCGCGCATCCTCTAGTGTCACTCTCACGCGTATATGCCGTACAATTCTCCCGTGTCTCCGCAACACCGTCCCGAGCCTGCCCCCCCCCCCCCTCGTGTCTTACTGACCCGCCGGCATGTCGCTGCTGGATGCATCCTCTCCCTCTCCGTCCCTCCCCGTCCCCTTCCGTGTCTTACTGACCCGCCGGCATGTCGCTGCTGGATGCGTCCTCTCCCTCTCCGTCCCTCAGCGTGAACGGCAGGCTCAGCACTCCCTCCAGGTCAGAGAGAGGCACCAGCGAGCGGAGGATGGCACGAGCTCGCAGCGACTCGTTCTTTCCCTGTACGCCACACAGGAAAACGGTTACAAACTGGGATATACCGGTAAACGACGGTTACAGAACTGTCACATATCATCATGCAGTGATCAACATTCACCATTAAGTTACCCACCTGGAAGAACAATTTATTTGATGCACAGTGCGCACATCATTCAGTGTGAAGAAGAGCAACTACAACATCAATTTATTGTCAAAAACCTCGCGTTTTCAAGATATACCACCAGCGTGGGTTGATACCTTTCCACACACGTCTTCACTCACCATCCGCTGCTAACTCTGAAAAGTTTTAAAAAGTATGTTTTCAGTGAAAGCATCACCTGTTCGATGAGGAACTCCTCGGGCGATGAGCGACCCATGACGTCCACCAGGGTGCAGTAGAAGTTGAGGATGGCCGCGCCCGTGTTGATATAATCCTCGTCGTCGTCACTGAGCGGCCGCGGGTGGCTGCTGAACGCTCCGCCGTCAGCCTCGACCGCTCCGTTGTTCTGCGCGTCAATCCGCTCGGCCATCTGCGGATGGGTGAGGTTAGGCAGGGCCGAACGCGAGTCGTGTATTGGTGACAGACGGGTCAAATGTGTAGAATGGGTCAGCAATGGTCGCAAGAGTGGCATGATCAGTAGAAGACTGATCCCAAGCGCAATGAGACATGAATATATCGCTTTTGACTCAGAAAAGGAACGTGTGTAAGAACGACGCCCCCCCCCCCCCCGCGTACAATCTTATTCGGAAGCAACATCGTTATCTTTTACCGGATCGGCTCCCAGTGACCCACTGACGGTGAAAAATTGTGAAACACTGCAATAAAGCCCACCTTGTTAGCCTGGTTGATGGCGTTGAGCAGACCCTCGCCCTCTCCGCGCAGGGCCGGACCGAGACACTCGGGCCGTCGGATCAACAGCCGAATCACCAGGTTGGCGTTCTCCTCAACGCTCTCACCTAGATAAAAGCGGGTGTATAGAGATTATACGCGGATAACCGTTATCGTCTGGCTAATTGGAACAGTTTGTCATTATGTACACTGCAGCTCTCCGATCTTATTCACCAAATCTCCGAGCTAGAGGATATAGTAGGAACTTTTAACTCGCCGTTCTTAACATCATTGTCCTGACATAGGGACACAACCAAACTTCACGCACAGCTGATCGTTTCATCTATGCTCTAATTTGGTTGGACGAGGCAAAGATACAAATAAACATTAAGGGCTAACTCATCTGAATACAAATATTAGATTCGAAAGGCCGGGACGGCAGAGGAAAAATCGATTATCGCCAGACCGGTCAGGGAGCAGCGCTGAGGATGAGCTGATACCGGAGGGATCACCTTACCTCCGACCCAGACGCAGAAGCGGAGGAAGTCGAGGTAGCGCTCGCCCTCGACCGGGTCCCAGCCAAGGTCCGGGTAGCCTTTGGCCACCAGCTCACTGTTGGACTGCAGACCGCACCGGGACAGGTAGACGGCTATCTTCTCCAGGTAGTGCTCTCTGAAGGGCACAGTAACGAGGTGACAGTGAGACGGGCGCATGGCCGCAAAGTTACATAGGGCGACATGGATATTTCAACGGGATGTACGGGCCTCCGAAGGCGGTCTGAAGGTCTAAAATGAGGCTTTCGAGTAGCGATGCTGAATGCCAATGCCGCTAGCTATTTGGCAGACCAGCTCCAATAATAAAAACCAGTGAGCACGCAACTGCTTCATCACCTGAGCTTTGCTGCCACCGAAACGACAATCACCACCGCCAATATCATGATTCTGAGAATAAGCATTGGCAAAGATACCATCACTGCCACTGAGACTGTCACTGCCACCGCCTGCCACTGACCTGAGCGCCAGCGCCAGCTCCGTGTTGTCCATCAGCGACGAGTAGCTGACATCGAGCGGTGTACTTCCCCGCAGAGACGGCCGCGACAGCAGGATGTTGGAGTTTTCCAGCAGGAACTGCAGGTGGTCGAACATGGCCTTCTGGTTCTGGCGCGATGTGCGACAGAAGTAGCAGAGGAAGCGGCAGCACGCCACCACCATCTCATGGGACGTGTCCTGAGGCGCGGCCAAGGTCACACTCACACGCCAAAAGAACACAAGTAAGTGCAGATGCAAAGGAACATAGAACTGAGACCAAGCTGCGGTGTGCATCGGACAATGGGGGTCATTCGTCGGTAGAACACTTTTCAACGCATGTTTTTGTTTGATTTCACTCATTTAACCCTATTAGTGGCAGGCTCCTGGCTACCCCTATTAGTGGCAGGGCTGTTTACGACCCCCCCCCTTGATATCTCGAGATCTAACGGGCCGATTTTCAAAATTCAAACGGCATTCGATTTGTTGTTGTTGTTGATTTTCCCTCCGGCCGCGGGTGGCCCCGCGGCGTAGCCTCATCGGCTCTGGAGGGCCCTGAAGGCGGCCACCAGGGCCGCCACCACGTCACTGCGCCAGACCTCGTCGGGTGTTGGTAGGATGTTCCCTACGGCCGGGATTCTGAGGCGAACACCCATCAGGCCCGGGCACGTGAGCAGGATGTGCCGGGGGGTGTCCGCCTCTTCGCCGCACAGCGGGCACCGGGCGGCCTCGCATAGCAGGTCCCGGCATTGGGCGCAGGCGGCTGAGGGGCTCCGGCCGATGGAGTGTAGGAACTGGGTCGATCCACTCCAGTGGCCAGTCCGGATCTGGTGGACATCGATGGCTGCCCGCCGATCCAGGCCGGAGACTGGGGGCGGGTATCTCGTACCCATCAGCTCCCGGTACCAGCCGGTCGCCGCTCTGCGTGTCGGGTCTGGGTATGACGGTCTGTCCCTGGCCGCCTGGTCCCTGGCTAGACGGGCCGCAGCCTTGTAGATGGTGTTGACGTCGATGGAGGCGATTTCTTGTTCCAGCGCCGCCGCCTCTCCTGCCAGCACGTCCGCCGCCTCGTTGCCTGGGATCCCACAATGCGATGGGACCCACTGCAGCGTCACGTGGCGGTCCGGTGTGGCGATTTCCAGCAGGCGGCTCCATATCTCCGCCCCCTGGACCGTCCTCTGGGCCGAAGGCCCCTCTCTCAGTGCAGCCAGGGCAGACTGTGAGTCGGTGCAGATTATTATTGGCAGTGTGCCGTCACGAGGGTGTGTCGCCAGGTGTTCCAGGGTCATTGCGATGGCCAGCATCTCCGCCCTGAAGCTGGAACAGAGCGCTCCTGCGGGCCTCTTCAGCTCAGTGCGGTCATCATCGGCGTGGACGACCAGCGCGCCGGCCCCTCCACTGAGAACGCCTCCAGTCGCCGACCCGTCGGTCCACACCCAGGTCGCACATTGGGTCAGGGACGCCAGGTGGTGTAGGGCGGCTTCCTTCTTCGTGGAGGCGGCAGCTCCGGCTGGGAGCCCCGCTCCGATGTCCAGGTTGAAGCTGATCGTGCCGGTCGGTTGCCAGGGCGGGGGGCGCACGGGGAGCAGCGGCTCCACCGGTGGCTCCACTCCAAGGGTCCGCCACACCTCCCGACCCAACTGGCGCCATCCGCAGACGGTCTTGAGGCGCCGCGGTGGGTCCGCCACGGCCAGTCGGTGTAGCGGGTCCTCCTCGGGCAGTGCCATGGCCTTCGCCAGCATCCTCGCCGCCAGAGCTGTGCGGCGCGCCGCGACCGGGGGCACGCCGGCTTCGGCCATCACTCCGTGGATGGGGGTCGACCCGATGCAGCCCGTTATGACTCGGGCCGCGGCACGCATCTCGCGTTCCAGAACTTCAATGTTAGTCCTGGCGGCCGCCGGCATCCAGGCGGCCGCCGCATGCTCGATGGCTCCCCTAACGTAGCCGTTGGCGACGGCCCGGAGTTGTCTCTCCTCCAGGCCCCAGCTGCGACCGGTGATTCGTCGAAGTTGAGAGATGCGAGGGCGGACGCGGCGGCGGAGGTTCCTGCAGTGGGGGCCGAACCCCAGAGTCCTGTCCAGCGTTACGCCGAGTAACTTCAGTTCAGGGCCTCCTTCCACCGTCTGGCCCGCCACACGGATGCGGCAACCGACGGCGTCCCGGTGGCTCTGGGACAGAACTAGAAGCTGGGTTTTCTGGCCCGCCACCTCCATCTTGTTCTCCCGGGCCCACTTGACCAGGGTATCGGCCGCTCGTTGTGCCCGCTCCCGCGCGACTTCAATCGTGTTACCCGAGCACAGTGTGGAGGTGTCGTCCGCAAACATGTACGGAGTAGTGCCCGGCAGGGCTCGGAGGGTTGACGCTAGTGGGGCCGACCACAACAAAAACAAGGTCGGGGACAGGACACTGCCCTGGGGCAGCCCTGCCCTGTAGACGCGCTCGCCGCTCCTTGCTCCGTTGAGCTCGACACAAGCCCGCCGGTCTCTGAGGAAGCTCCACACCCAGGAGTTGAAGCACGCCGGTACTCCCATCTCAGCGAGCCGGGCACGCAGGAGGCGATGGTCCACCTTATCGTACGCTCGTGCGAAGTCGTACGCAACGAGGACGAATCTCTGCGCCGACTCACCGTCCGGCAGCTGTCTCCGGGATGGGGGGCACGGCTTCAGCTGCCATCCGTCCTGAACTTGTTGGGTTAGACGAGCGATGGCATCCTCCACACCCCGCTTCTCTCTGAAGCCAACCTGTTCAGGCGGGATCATGCTTCGGGTTGCGATGATGTGGTTTAGTCGAGTCGCGACGAGTCGTTCGGCCAGTTTGGCGATGTGGGATGTCAGGGCAATCGGGCGGTAACTTGCTATGAGCCGTTGGTCCTTCCCGGGCTTGGGAATGGGCACGATGACGGCACGCCGCCATTGCCACGGGACCAGTCCGGTAAGCCACGAGGCGTTGATGAGACGGAGCAGAGCTCTGCGAGCCACCGGGCCCAGATGTCTGAGGTGCTCGTTGCACAGGTCATCGGGTCCTGGCGATTTCTTCAGTTGGGCGCTGGAGATTTGACGCAGCAGTTCTTCCTCCGTGAACGGTGAGCAGCAGCCCGTTCTGTTACCCCTGCACTCTACGCAGGTGCGGACTTCGGCTTCTTTCAGCTGTTTCTTGGCCCGGCGATCGATGGACTTGGCTCGCACCTGTCTGGAAACGTAGGCGTACGTGCGGTTGAACGCCGTTGCCTTGTCCCTGTCCGTCACCAGGGTGCGGCCGTTGTCTTCCATGGTTTCTTGTTTTCTGTGGTTGTCATCTGACGCTCCCTCCCACATCTTCAATATCTTGTGGACCCGCCCGAGGCTCTGGTGTTTGTTGAGGTCCTTCGACACGAAGTCTCTGAAGTGTCGTTGAGAGACGCGGCGCTCGATGGAAGCGGCGCGTCTCTTGGCCTCGATCCAACGTGCCTTGGCCTGGGGGTCCCTGTTACTGTTTTGCATGGCTCTTCTCGCCGCTCTTCTGTCTTCGATTGCCTCCTCCAGCTCCGGGTCCAGAGCCCAGGGTTTGGCGTCGGCTCGTGCCCCTCTTGGTACGTGGGCAACACTAGCCTGTTGGAGGATCGAGTGGAACCTGGTAGCCATCTTCTGAACTGGTTCGTGTTCCGATTCCGCTCCTTGGAAGGCGGCTTCGCACATCTCTTGGAAGGCCAGCCAGGCGGCTTTCTTGAATGACCACTTGGTTTTCCGGATCCTCTTGGGGGCCGACTGTCCAGTCTGCAGCTCCAGGAGCATCGGGAGGTGGTCACTGCCCATGTCTGGGCCTGTGTCCCACTTGCACCTCCTCGCCAGGGACGGGCTGCAGAAGGCGGCGTCCGGGGCCGACTGCCCGCCAGATCGGTAGCTGGTGAAGGTAGGGCGGCCGTCGTTGAGGGTCACCCAGCCGGTCCTGTCCAGCCACGCAGCGATCTTCTCGCCCGTCTCATCCGGGCCTTCGCAGTCCGCGTCCCACAGCGGGTGGTGGGCGTTGATATCGCCGGCGACGATGGTGTTGTCGCTAGTGGGGAGGTAGTCGGGATCGAAGTTGTCTTGTCTCTCGTCTGCCTCATCTGAGCGGATGGGCGGGCGGTATATGTTGATGATGTCCAGATCGGGATTACCAGGTAGGCGAACGCCACAGATCTCGGTGGTGTCGTCTGCTCCGGGCTTGAAGGGGCCGCTCAGTACTGTGAAGTGACGACCGTCACGCATGTAGATGGCGACGTCGCCTCCCTTCACAGGGCCACCAGCTCTGCGGCCTCTGGAGCGTCGAGTCACGACTGGGGGCTGGAAGCCAGGTATCCTTGGTGCCGTCTTAGGGAATTGGCCCTCTTGTACCGCGAGTACGTCGACGTTGGCCTCAAGAAGCCAGGGGGACAGCTCCGCAATCTTCGGGCGGAGGCCCTCCGCGTTCCACACCACAAGGGTGAGGAGACTTCTCCGGGCTCTGTTACGGCGATATCGTCGGTTGCGGGCTCTGCGACGGTGTCGGGTACCCGGTCTCACAGCTGGCGCCTCCCCGCCGTCGTCGGTCCCGGCGGGGGGCGCTGACCCGTCGTTAATCATTTAGCAGGCCGAGCCGCGCAAGCGCGGCTCCAGGCCTGCCGATGGGCGTACGCCGCCCCCGGGCGTTGAGTGTCGATTGCTGAGGTGGCGCAGCAACGCAGCGGCAGCCGGGCGGCCACCGCCAGGGCCCTCGCTGGAGAGGGCAGGTTGAGCCCGTTTGGCTTCCTCCGCAGGTCGCCCCAGCAGAGGCGGGTCCGGGTGGACCCACACCTCCCACCACTTGAAGGCGGGCTCGATCGGGAGGCGGCATTCGATTTCGCTCAACGTGATCTACATTTCAATAAAATAAAAATTAAAAAATGTCAATAGGGGGGTAGAGGGGGGTAAAAACGGGCAAATTGCAGATACATTTTAGACTGTTTATCACGGCCAGGTTTCTGAACCAATCTTAACGCAACTTTTGCCGATCGATAGAGAATGAACCAGGAATTCACATGGATCCTAAAAATATGCATTTTCAAAAATCATAGGCGGATACAGATCATTGAGATGGGGGGTACACAAAAAGTATAGTAAATAAGGTTTTTGTTGGTACTGTTTCTAAAAAGGGTGGTAATAGTCTTGTTATGTTACAATTTTCTTATGAGAGAAGGACTACAATTGTATTGGTCATGCATAGGCGGTGTCAGGGCACCTATGTTGGGAGGTAAAACATAACCCCCCTTTTTGGACGCCTGGATCCGCCTATTCTAGCAAAAACGTGTCAAAAGAGGATGCACAATAACTGTGTATATGTTATCACATGATACCTTTCATTCACTGTTCGTAAAACTGGTGCATACAGTTATAATACATCAGCATCGTGATCTTCGCCCAAATGACTCGCTTCACGAATAGGACCCCCCAATTCCCAGTGCTCTGGAGCCGCCCCTGGTAAAGTTATGAACTTGAAATTTTCAGGGAATGTGCCCAATTTAGTTTTAGGAAAAGTCAGAAAATTTCAGCATCGTAGCTTCAGCGGTTTCGGAGATATTCCCGAAAAACCTGAGAGGTGGATGAAAACAACCCCCCCTGCCACTAATAGGGTTAAATCGCTTGTAAAATAAATTGTGCTAATGTCATCTGGAAAAAAGTTTTCCGATTTCATCCACCATTCATAACTCCAGCTTCACTTAGCAAAGACGGAACAACGTATCCCCTAGCGATCCAAGTTCGTTTCATTTCGACACGCTTCGTGTTCATTTCGCGAAAGTCCCGAACGTTGTTTGGATACAAAAAGATCAATATGTGAAAGCCGCATGAATGTTCAGGCATATATGTTTATGTGATAAATCTTGGGCTGTCAAATAATTGTAAAAATAAGTGGCGTTCAGTGCCAAAAAGATGCAGGAGGAAAACGAAACAGAACCTTGCGAGTTGCGAAAGGACAACGTTATCATTCCATTGTCTGTCTTTCAGCCGAGGTGTGAAGGTGTGCATTATTTTGCGAGTTACAGCCGTTTACGCCATCAGATGACATCAGTGTTTGCACGGGCACGAATCGAGTGTTCATAATATCAAAATGAGATTTTCCTTCTTTTTTTGTCACCTGGATAACCCCCGACGTCTTCCTTTGAACTGAGAAGTGTCAAAAAACGATCTACGAGCTCTAGTTGAGCCGGTGTGGACACTTATGACACACAGCTACCGAATTTACAGACAGAAATGGCACCGAAAACTACACACGTATTCACAAACGCCGGCAAAGGTATAATCCTCCGCTCTACTCTATACACGAAACGGAATACGAATCGTAATAAACGTAGCAGTGCACATCATAGAGGCAGGCAAAGTCAAACATCCAAGAGGGTGGACATTGGACATTTCATGTAGGTACTTAAATCGCAAAACGGCTTACAATGTGTAGAAGTAAAAGGGATAGGCGCACCAGTGTATGCTCAGCTGGAAGGCAAAAACAATGACTTGAAGCTGGAAAAACTTCATTCAAAACATCATGGAGAAAAGAAATTCTCGTCGTGAGATATGTAAAATAAATAAGATAGTTTGAGGAGGCATATTTACAAACGGTATGCATGATATATCGGGTAAGTGATGCTAAAAATTAAGTTTGTGTGAGAGAGCGACTATTTCTAGGCCTAAGACGCCACATAACTAATTCAAAACAGCAAAGACACAGGACAGATTGACAGCCCAAAGGTTTTTTGGGTGGCGACTGACGAAGACAATTTCCAAAAATAGCGAACTTAAGCACAGGGGAACCACATCGAAGACTGGACGAATATATAGCCCCGTGAGAATCAACTCCGGGTGATCGGACACACATACACTCACAGTCACACGCAGAACACACATATTGGTGGGGTCAGAGCGGCAGCACGTGCAAAAGCGAGTCTCACCTTCGTCGTCGACATCTGCTCGTGCGCCATCTAAAAACGAAACGGCAGGGTGAAAGGTGAAATAAAAATGATCCAGGTGAAAATGTACACGAGCAGAGCCGCTGGGTACGGGCCGAGCTCCTATGGGGCGGACGGTGGGGAGAAATTAAACCGGCAGACATTAAGAACCAACGAGATGGCTTAGGCGAACAGTGCGCTTCAGCCGGAAAAGGAAAGTAGCGTTTTATGATTGATCACCATAGCCGGGTTTTCTTTCAGTGCAATTTTATTTGGACTGAGGTTCGTTGTTCCTTAATAAGCTCATGCATTAGCTGGCGATCAAGCAATGTGAGGGAGGGGTCGACTACTAAAACCGTTCGGGGCATCATCATGCCTATCGGTATTACTGAGCGAGGAAGGAATGTAGATAAGGCACCGTAACCTGATCATCCGAAAGCTAGCTTGCTTTATCGATATTCACTAAGCAATAAAACTGATTAATCATTCACTCTTAAAACATCGATAAACGTACGTTTCATAATGAAAAATCGATTATGAATCAATCAAATCAATAAACAGCTGAGCGGTCAGACAGCAACGCATCATCAGCCAGCACTGGACAGACGAATGTGGGACAAGAAGGGGACTTGGTGTAGGTAGACCGTCCAGTAGGCGTCTAAAAAAGGTACAAAACGGTAACCAGCTCTGACTAGGGCTCTCCTGCCCCGTTTGGTAACGGCAGTAAGTTGCGAAAAGCGAGAAGTAGTCAAAGCGACAGAAGCGATAGAAGCAATCCTGACCGAGAATTTCAGGCACGCAAAGGAGCTTTTACAGCATTATTTATGAGCAGATAGCATTATGGTGCCGCGTCACGACACATTTCAAACTGCGATATCCCAAAGCAGCAAAGTAAAACAAAACTTTCGATTCTGCAGCCAGATGGTGGTATGATACCGTACAACTTTGTTCTGTTGTTTCGCACAGAAAGAACGCTTTCGTCATCTTTTGCCGTGATTTTAAAGTAGTCTTGTATGATTGTGTACGACGCGCATGGCTTGATCTTCATCGGCTGCAGTGATAAGATGAGGTAACCCAAAACGCAACTTTTTTGTGTGACGCGGTTGTGGCCTACGTCATCTTCGTGACTCACTGCTTGTGTGAGTCTTGACTGTGACCTGTATGAACCGAGACCTACCGTGATTCAATACCCGTGTAACTCGTGACTTTTAAGCCCTTTATGAACCTTGTGACACGTAACCAATATGACCCGACCCTCGGTGCGACCCGGTTTGTGACCCATGTCCTGTATCCCACCCGCATTCCGCCTGACCCGTACAGTCTGTGATCCGTGCTCTCTGTGATCCCTGCCCAGTCTGTGACCCATGCTCTGTTCCCGAATGCGTTTGCGCACCTTGCTCTCCGCCTCATTGCTGGCCGACTCGTTCTCGGCCTGCGAGCGGCGGGCCAGAGTGTTCATCATGATGGCCATCACGTTCTCGTGGATGCGCAGGATGCGCACCAAGTCCGGGTGTTGGAAGAACACGTGGTTGTTCACCAGAGACCTGAAGAAAGACGGAGAGTGAGACATGTTATCGGCTGTCTCTCAAGGTAACACACAATCCCGTCACGGAGACCAACATTGTAACGGGAGCATCGTAGTTGCCGTGCGATACCTATCAGATTATCAACTGGCATAGATAACAGGAATCATGTTATCTCTGATTCATGTTATCTATCAAACTGGATTAAATGTGGTACGGGTACGACATTACTTTGCAATATTACCTGTTGTGTGCCGAAAGATAAAACTTTTGAGACGATAAAACAAACACAAAGCGGCATAGGAAACGTTATGAAGAAAAAGGTGATCTCACAGACTTGTACTCGAGCGACGAGCCTACATTCATACAAGAAGTTACCTCCGTTCGCTATTCTTATCTTACCCACTGTGATTTGGGTTCATGCTGATTTATATAATTAATTATTTACACATTTATTCATTTATTTATGCCTGAATCATTAGCATGTCGGCTTGTACAATAAACGTTTGACGAGTATTACCCCAACATTCTGACATTTCTCGCTCCAACTCGAAGCAAGCTGGGCCGCCAGGCGCCTTGCAGCTGACGGCTGACGCGCAACGGTTATCCAGACCAAGGCAGGCTCGGCCGCCGCCGCCGCCGCCGCCTCACGGCCAACGTCAGTGACCACGGCCGCCGCCGCTGTCTCGCTAGTTATGGGCATCTACTAGCCGATCATGAATTTGGTGGCGCAAAGCGGCGGCGGCCGCGGCGCTCGGGCGGCTGCGGCTCGGCCGGCCGCCGGCGGCTCGTGGCCATGAAACTTGTGCAGCCGTTGGTCGGACCGGCCGGTCACGTGCGGGAGGCGGGGCTTCGGTCGGCGGCGGCGGCGGCGGCGGCGGCGGCAGTGCACCGACTCTGCACTGACCGCTGCCGCACCGAGCCGTATCTCACGGCATTGGCCACGGCAATGGAATTCTTTAGAGTTAAAAAACAGACATCAGAAGACTTCAAGCTGGGGCATGATCCGAGTCGAAAGTGGTAGCAATTAAAGTCAGGTTCAGTAATTCGGAACTTGACAGTTTTGTTGAAGCAAGTTTGAACGTCCTAGCCCTTCGGAGATGTTGGCCTTCGTTTCATTCACCCGTCATCATCTAAACCACCTAAAAATAACATTGGTAAATTCCTTTTTAATGACCTCCTTACAAATTATTTATGTTTTTGATGTATTTAGCTTGATACAAATTTTCGGCCACGGGCCTTGATCACATATCAGTTTAAACACAGACACGAAAGACACACAGACACCAATGCAGTTACAGTTTTGCCAGTTTTTTAGTTTCTGTACAACTTCGCGTGATAAAAAAGCACAATATACCTACAGTTCTAAGGAATATGTTAGATGGGCCCAACAAAAACGATCATAGACAATCTAATAGGTCAAAAATTAACTTTAAATTCGTTTTCGTATTCGATTCATTCATCTACTTTTCAACGTTCACTCATGTACATGCACATAAAACCCGATAACTACATAATGTACCACGATGATACATTTCGATTCAGTTGCGGCTTTAGCTTTCGGATTTGTAGCGACTCACTTATCTTTCGGTGTGGATGGTCGCCGGTTTTTTGAATGATTTCCACCGTTAGAGGAATTTCACCCCTTTGAAGTTCTAATTCTCTGTGAGCCGATCTAAAGTGATCACCAATGGGTGTGTCTCGGGTCTTGTTCTTGGCGCTTACGACATGCTCATTAAAACGTAGCCTAATAGGCCGTTTTGTCTCGCCCACATATGTTACTTCTTCTCCACCTTTCTGGCAGACGCTACATGTGATTCTATACACTACACCTGCGGTTAGGCACTTCCCTTTCAATCCCGACTCACAAGTATTGCAAACTCGCGACCCTGCTGGGCACTTGGGATGGGAGAGGGCAGAACGTGTGAGGCGGCTTTTCAATGTGTTCTTGCTTTGCCAGGCTACTCGCAAGTTTAAATCAGTTTTTCTCACGATGGCATTGACTTTGGCACAGACGGTCTCGTCGATATATGGTAGAGTCAGGTACCCGTCTAGCTGCTGTACTTGCTGCTTTTTGTGGTGCCGGTGCTCTCCATTTGTCGTCGGATGTGTCTCTGCTCGGGTAGCCTCTCGTTGCAGCCTCCGCACCAACTGTTTTCTGTAGCCGTTTTCTTCGAATAGCTGCTGTATCTTCTGGCAGGAGCGAGCACGTGCCGCTGCATCTGACGACAGTCTGATGGCGCGTCGAAACTCGGCTCGTATCACTGCCTGCTTGGTCTTCATGGGATGTGATGATGTTTGATGGATGATGATCCCGGAGTGATTTGGCTTTATATATAGCTCTGTTTGGTACTTGGAATTTGAGTTCACAGTGATGAGAGTGTCCAGAAACGGTACGTTTCCAGACTTACTGCTATCTTCCAGAGTGAACTTGATTCTCGGGTGGATGGAGTTGAGGTACTCGAGGAACTTGTTCAGCTCGTCTCGTCCGTGAGTCCAGACTCCAATGGAGTCATCAATATACCTCGAGTAGAACTCTGGTTTCAGCACTGCATTGTCCAGTGCACGCGTTTCGAATTTGTGCATGAATATGATGGCTACTGGGGGTGCCACCTTGTTGCCCATGGCGATGCCGACTCGCTGTCTGTAGAACTCGTTGTCGAATTCGAATACATTGTTTTCGAGGCAGTGGGTGAGAAGGCGGGTGACGTCATTTGGTTCTAGTCCACACAGGTCGATTTCGGCTCGGTGTTCGTCTATCATATCGGCAACTGCTGACACGGCTTCGTCTAGAGGGATGCTGCCATAGAGATTAACGACATCGATGCTAAATACTATAGCACCTGGGGGCAGCTGATGTCCCGGAAACTTGTCGCCCAGTCGTTTCAGGTATTCACCCGTGTTTCTGAGGTGTGCTGGAACCTTTTCCAACAGCTGGTTCAGGATCCTCTCCAATAACCAGGACGTTTTCTCGGTTGGTCCACCACATGCTGAGACGATCGGCCTTAGGGGAACTCCGTTTTTATGGTTCTTCGGAAGTCCATAAAATACTGGTGTTCTGGAGTTCGTCGGTGTCAGATCTTTGATTAGTTTCTCGGGGAGCTTATCTCTACTCGTTTGCTTGAACAGCTGCTTCGTTTTCGCTTCGATTTTGGCTGTAGGGTTGTTCGAAAGTTTATCGTAGTTCGTTTCGTCATCTAAAATAGCGTGCGCCTTCTCTACGTATGAGTCCTTGTCCAGTATCACCAGTCCCTTACACTTGTCGCTAGGCTTCACTATTATGTTCTCATTGGCTTGCAACTCCTTCAGTCCTCTTCTCTCTTCTGCTGTCGTGTTCATCGTAGTCTGGGCATGATTCTTGTACGTGTTCAATATCTTCTTCTTGAGTGCTTTTAGCTCTTGTTCTGTGTTACTGTTGGAAGGCGGAGGTTGTTTCTTCACTGCATCTGGGAAGTTCGGTTTGAATCTTCCTCTGTTGTGTCTTGTTTCTGGCTCTCCTTGATCTTGTTCGCTGTCCCTTGTTCCTTGCCCGGTTTGCTCGTCTTCTGCGTCTCTGTCAGGTACTGGTGTCTCTTGCATCGGGTTTAAAGCATTCGAAGTCCGGCGTAAGTAATCTTTCCACCTTTTTCCATATGCCAGTCTTTCAACTCCTGCTTCGACTTCTTGTAAAATAGAGTCATTGATTTTAGGTGTAATGAGTACTTTCCAACAGTAATGACTCTATTTTACAAGAAGTCGAAGCAGGAGTTGAAAGACTGGCATATGGAAAAAGGTGGAAAGATTACTTACGCCGGACTTCGAATGCTTTAAACCCGATGCAAGAGACACCAGTACCTGACAGAGACGCAGAAGACGAGCAAACCGGGCAAGGAACAAGGGACAGCGAACAAGATCAAGGAGAGCCAGAAACAAGACACAACAGAGGAAGATTCAAACCGAACTTCCCAGATGCAGTGAAGAAACAACCTCCGCCTTCCAACAGTAACACAGAACAAGAGCTAAAAGCACTCAAGAAGAAGATATTGAACACGTACAAGAATCATGCCCAGACTACGATGAACACGACAGCAGAAGAGAGAAGAGGACTGAAGGAGTTGCAAGCCAATGAGAACATAATAGTGAAGCCTAGCGACAAGTGTAAGGGACTGGTGATACTGGACAAGGACTCATACGTAGAGAAGGCGCACGCTATTTTAGATGACGAAACGAACTACGATAAACTTTCGAACAACCCTACAGCCAAAATCGAAGCGAAAACGAAGCAGCTGTTCAAGCAAACGAGTAGAGATAAGCTCCCCGAGAAACTAATCAAAGATCTGACACCGACGAACTCCAGAACACCAGTATTTTATGGACTTCCGAAGAACCATAAAAACGGAGTTCCCCTAAGGCCGATCGTCTCAGCATGTGGTGGACCAACCGAGAAAACGTCCTGGTTATTGGAGAGGATCCTGAACCAGCTGTTGGAAAAGGTTCCAGCACACCTCAGAAACACGGGTGAATACCTGAAACGACTGGGCGACAAGTTTCCGGGACATCAGCTGCCCCCAGGTGCTATAGTATTTAGCATCGATGTCGTTAATCTCTATGGCAGCATCCCTCTAGACGAAGCCGTGTCAGCAGTTGCCGATATGATAGACGAACACCGAGCCGAAATCGACCTGTGTGGACTAGAACCAAATGACGTCACCCGCCTTCTCACCCACTGCCTCGAAAACAATGTATTCGAATTCGACAACGAGTTCTACAGACAGCGAGTCGGCATCGCCATGGGCAACAAGGTGGCACCCCCAGTAGCCATCATATTCATGCACAAATTCGAAACGCGTGCACTGGACAATGCAGTGCTGAAACCAGAGTTCTACTCGAGGTATATTGATGACTCCATTGGAGTCTGGACTCACGGACGAGACGAGCTGAACAAGTTCCTCGAGTACCTCAACTCCATCCACCCGAGAATCAAGTTCACTCTGGAAGATAGCAGTAAGTCTGGAAACGTACCGTTTCTGGACACTCTCATCACTGTGAACTCAAATTCCAAGTACCAAACAGAGCTATATATAAAGCCAAATCACTCCGGGATCATCATCCATCAAACATCATCACATCCCATGAAGACCAAGCAGGCAGTGATACGAGCCGAGTTTCGACGCGCCATCAGACTGTCGTCAGATGCAGCGGCACGTGCTCGCTCCTGCCAGAAGATACAGCAGCTATTCGAAGAAAACGGCTACAGAAAACAGTTGGTGCGGAGGCTGCAACGAGAGGCTACCCGAGCAGAGACACATCCGACGACAAATGGAGAGCACCGGCACCACAAAAAGCAGCAAGTACAGCAGCTAGACGGGTACCTGACTCTACCATATATCGACGAGACCGTCTGTGCCAAAGTCAATGCCATCGTGAGAAAAACTGATTTAAACTTGCGAGTAGCCTGGCAAAGCAAGAACACATTGAAAAGCCGCCTCACACGTTCTGCCCTCTCCCATCCCAAGTGCCCAGCAGGGTCGCGAGTTTGCAATACTTGTGAGTCGGGATTGAAAGGGAAGTGCCTAACCGCAGGTGTAGTGTATAGAATCACATGTAGCGTCTGCCAGAAAGGTGGAGAAGAAGTAACATATGTGGGCGAGACAAAACGGCCTATTAGGCTACGTTTTAATGAGCATGTCGTAAGCGCCAAGAACAAGACCCGAGACACACCCATTGGTGATCACTTTAGATCGGCTCACAGAGAATTAGAACTTCAAAGGGGTGAAATTCCTCTAACGGTGGAAATCATTCAAAAAACCGGCGACCATCCACACCGAAAGATAAGTGAGTCGCTACAAATCCGAAAGCTAAAGCCGCAACTGAATCGAAATGTATCATCGTGGTACATTATGTAGTTATCGGGTTTTATGTGCATGTACATGAGTGAACGTTGAAAAGTAGATGAATGAATCGAATACGAAAACGAATTTAAAGTTAATTTTTGACCTATTAGATTGTCTATGATCGTTTTTGTTGGGCCCATCTAACATATTCCTTAGAACTGTAGGTATATTGTGCTTTTTTATCACGCGAAGTTGTACAGAAACTGAAAAACTGGCAAAACTGTAACTGCATTGGTGTCTGTGTGTCTTTCGTGTCTGTGTTTAAACTGATATGTGATCAAGGCCCGTGGCCGAAAATTTGTATCAAGCTAAATACATCAAAAACATAAATAATTTGTAAGGAGGTCATTAAAAAGGAATTTACCAATCACCTACATGCCTTACATACAAAGAGCACTACAAGAATTAAAAATAACATTAAAGGAAAAGGGCCACCTTTAACATGGGGATTGAAACTGAGATAGCCATCTTGTAGCCCGTGTCCGAAAACCTATCTGACTACCTCCTTACGGCCGATTTCGGCCTCCATTCGTAGTTATCGGCAATTTTAAAAGAAAATACGCCAGGAATGCGTCCTTATCCCAGGAATGCGTTCTTATCCGACAATACAGCCACCCGCGGCGAGGCTTTGGTTTTTTACCAATCAGCTCCAACCAGCTCAGCTTTAACCAATCAGCTTATCTGACACAATCCGACGAGTCTGTCTTCTGAACGCTGATTGGCTTGAGTGTGACATCATCGCTATGCCATCATACAGTAGGTGCCGTAGAGAGTATCAACATAGTACCAATATGTTAAATAGTTTTAAATACTTTTTCGCGAATTGTGCACTTCTGGCACCAGTTTTAAAAAGAAAATGAAAAATAATAATGTCAAAATGAAAAACAACGATTTCTTCATATTTCACGAAGGTGGCCCTTTTCCTTTAAAAGGTAAGAGAAATTCCAGCTTGCAAGTGGGAGCCGACAAAATGCTAAATTTGCTTCAACAATCAACTTTTCATAGAAAAGAAACTGCCATTGTAACTCGAGCTTTCCTTGAAATCGCAGAATCTATAATACATATTATAAAAACGCTAAAATTACAGAAAAGATTGCCTTCCGAAAATAGTCGGTACTTTCTACCCGCTACCGTTATTACACGGAATTTTAATCGTCCATGTGGTGTGCCCGTTCTAATCTCTTCCCTGTCGTACTCTGTCCGAAAGCGACACGGCTCCCCATCTCTCAGTCACCGTCCAGTCACGGTCCGGCCGCTGGGGACCCTCTGTCACCCTTCAGTGGAGCGTCTGCACGCCCTGCAGACACCCCACCTCTCTCCTCTCTCCTTCCCCTCTCTCCTTCTCCGGTCAGTGCAAGTACCGTGCGTGCACCGTCCTCCCTCCCTCACCCCCTGACCGCTCAGCCGCTATTGCCGGACCGGGCGACCTTGGCACACACACAGACCGGGGCACCGCACCGGTCGGCGTGCACGGTGCAGGACCCGGGAGAACGGTAACGAGCCAGCCACTGTCCCCGGTCCCGTCATCATTTATTACGGTTATGCATTCTAGTTCAATACTTTGGCCTCTATATAGCAATTGAATATTTTTGTAGTTGCGAATATTCATAGTCATCCGGGAGACAAAGTGGCCAAATTTGGCTGCATCAATTAGTTTATGTATTAAAAGTGATGCCACGGATGAGGTATGCCGAAAAGGTAGAGCCTGTGAGTACGTTTTGCGGTAAGTAAGTACGATGTGGAACTGGACGTGAGCCATGATTGCCATATATCACGGTTCTGGGTTCTGTATTTGAGTCGCGACTGACCAGAGCAGCTTCCTGACGAGCTCCTCCTCCTCCGGCGACATCTGGACGGGCAGCAGGGCGCGGATCTTGGAGAGGAAGTTCCACAGAGACGCCACTTCGACGCTCGTCTTCGCGTTGATGACGTACGTCTTTTCCAGAGCCTTCATCAGCTCGCCAACGGCGTTATACTGGCGCAGCAGTAGTCTGTAATAGAGACGAACGGACAACGGTAAATGCTAAGCACTGTTCAACAAATACATCGGCGAAAGAAAAAAAATGAAGGAGCTCGACGAGTTAAAAACACGCATAAGTTTACACAATTCAACGACAAAATTGTCATCGTCGATTAGCAAAAATAACCGAGCTTCGACTCATAAGAAAAAAAGCTAAATGATTCATTTATAATATGACAGATAGTTACCCCGAACGATGCAGTTATTACGAGCGCTCATAATGCTGTTGCACAACCCCGTCACTCACGTAACTACATAGTAGCCGTTTTCACGACGGTCTATCCGGAGAGTGCACCTGATTTGACCAAATCTGCACCTAATCTCTTTTACAGCAAATATCTTCATTTTATGAGTTTATTTCAGTGTTTTAGTCGATGATGCTCTCTGATAATACGACAAAGCAGGCATATAAGCAATTAGTGTAGCCCTAGCTGATAGCTACTAAGAGACACACTGAACCTGATTTGACCAAATCTGCACCTGATCTGCACCAGATGTGCACTAAATGTGTACCAGATGGCCGTCGTGAAAACGGCTATTACATACCTGAACATCTCTCGGATCAGTTTGGAGTCCTCAATGAAGCTCTCCTCTGCCCAGCGGACGATGGTGGGCACCAGGACGCGCCGGAACTTGTCCTCGGGACTTTGTTCCTCCTCCTCATCGGCAGCGGCGGCCGCCTCGGCCTGCTTCACCATACCGATGACGGAGAGGAAGGTGGAGCTCATCGACTTGGGCTGGCTGCTCTCCGCCTGTAGGTGGAAACGCGGTTGTGAGGTTAAAGGCAAGGGAAAGATGGGACGCCACGGTCTTCGCTGGATGGTGCTGAAGGCGCTGAAAGGCGCGACCGCAGCTGGATGATCGTTCCATATTGCTTCTTACTTCCCATCAGGATATGCAAGCTCTGATTTACTTTGATGGCTTTAAAATATGCGAGATATTTAAAATGTTTGCTTTCGTACGTCCTCTGCTCCCTCCTCCTCGGCGGTGACGATGGAGATTTTCTTCATCAGCACATCGTGGAAGTCCTTCATCTGCTGGATCAGATCGTCGCCGACTGACACGTCGTCCGGGTCGATGTTCTCCAGGTTCTTGAAGCTCAAAATCGAGTTCATCTGTCGGGGAAAAGCGTACCGTAGGTCAAATTTAGTGCCTCATAAGCGCCGCAGCCTATATATAATAAAAAAGCAGGCTTCATCATATGCTTACTTGTTCGACAGCAGAACCCCCATTCCCTTCGCCGAACTGACATGTTCACCTAGGTGGGCAGTGCAACTCTGTTCCCTAGTCTGTGCTGACCTGTTCACGAGGCGGACAGCGGAACTCCTTGGTCTTGCGCGCAGTGACCGACGAGGGCAGCTCAGACTGCTTGATGTCAACATAGCGGCGCAGCTGATCCCGCTGCAGCTCACCCACGTAGTCGTGACTGACGGAGCACAGACACAGTGTCAGTGGTGGCAAGTCGGTGAATGTGTAACGCCGGTGGTAAGAAAGACACTGATAAAAGGGGTCGTTTATTGGTCTTCGACTAGACAGTCAATTGGAGAACTAGGACTGTGCGTTAGATTAGGTACCGGCCTAAGGTCATGTTAACCTTGTTAACATTACGGTTAACATTGCATTATACAGCCAGTGTGGTTTGTCATTTATTTAAAGCAGCATTGCTCACATTTTCCGTCTATGCTATAACATGACGCGCTCATTTAATAATTGGCTCGAATGTTCCTTGAACTGTGTAGTTTCACTCCGTGTCGTTAAGACATCTAACCTGAAGGCCACAATGCTCTCGACCCTGTGTCGCAGCTGGATGTCATAGAGATGGTGCAGCAGGTAGCAGATCTGCAGCTTGCAGCCCTCCGCCATCTTAATCTGCAGCAGACCCCGCCTGCAAGGACCGCGGTCAGTCAGTAACCGTCGGTTTGTAGTCAGAGGCATCAAAGAACCGTAAGGAAACAAAAAAAAGCAGCATACGAGAAACTACGCGACTGGGCTAGTCCCTAAAATCATCCATTATTGTCAACGACTCGCCTCCCATGTCAGAATGATGACCGATACTGACCTGTGCTGGTCCTTTCCCTCTGGGTCGAAGGTCGGGTCCCAGGAGGCGTGGTCAATCATCACCAGCAGATCCTGAATGTCCTCGTCTCGTAGGTAGCCGATCAGCAGCAGTCTGTCACAGAGCTTCAGCAGCGGCCTGCGGGATAGCACGAGCGTAATTTGTCAGTAAGGCAAACTGCTAGAAGTAGAAGCTAAGCCCGTTTTGGTTCATAACGATGACCGAATAACTATAAAAGGGCGGTTTACAATATCATAGGCTTTAGGATAAGCCTGTCCCGTATCTCACTTGGTAGAGCGTTGGATTGCCAAAACGTGAGAGCCCGGACTCATAAAAAGGCACGTATCGTCGTGTATGGGTAGTTATGAAAACACTACGAGATGCACCAATTTAAGTATTGTGATTTACATTTTGATCCCCCATTTGTTAGGAAAATGCAAAAAAACGAGGACGACAATATTTATCAAGACTATATCACAAATAGCATTTCCTCTTCATCCCACCTCCCATCGTACTCATCCCGGTCTACCCGTGCCCGCCCGGTACTCACACGAATAGTGTCTCGTTGGATCCACCGATTGAATCCCGCGTGTGCACCTGGTTCTTGACGTAGGCGTCCTTCAGCGCCTCCATTACAAACACGCGCACCGTCTCAAAGTCAAAGTACGGGATCGCCAGTTCGTTCACTTTCTCTGAAAATAAATAGCACGCATAAGACACGCGCATAAAGAAAATAGATTCCTTGGCAAAACTTTGGATGCATAACAAGCGTTACCATATATAATCCAGCAGTTATGAAAAAAATTAGCACCAGGACATGCCTTACTTTGCGTCAAGTGTCTTCTACTCAGCGCACCCGACGCAGCGTCCCTCTCAGCACATAAGTATCACAGCGACGCCCTTCCACCCTAGACCAGATAGCAAGGTGTCCATACGAGTGAATCAAGACGGCGACACCTACCGCTGATGTCTGTGACGGGCAGTGTTACACCTACCGCTGGTGTCTGTGACGGGCAGTGTGGCCATGGCCGGCTGGACGGACATGGTCGTCTGGACGCTCAGACTGTGGGCCATGCCGGGCTCGTCGTACAGCTGCTTCAGCTCGGGACCCAGCGGGATGACGTACTCGTTACTGGTCACCTCCCTGCGGGAGAGTGGAGGGCATCGGTCAGCTCACTGAGAGATAGTCACATGTCCTTGATTATATCACAAAGAGAGACGCAGACGGTAACGTTATCCTACTGGTGATCAAAGACACCTATCACTTAAACTCACTGAAGCAAAAGAAAGAATCGAAGTGACAATAAAGAAGCATAAATAACCATCTCTGTGCTGATCAGTGGTCAGTCCGTAAGAAATAAACGGGCCTTCGGCACGTCTTGGCAGCCACCCACATGACGATCGCATTCGAGCCGTCAAAAGTTTATCCCGGCCACCACTCACATGGTATTGGCGTGGGACTCCATGTGCACGGCGATGAGCAGGTCGTAGAATCCGCGCCGCAGCGGGCCCGACATGTACTCGGCCCGGATGGCATAGAGCAGCTGTTTGTCGTCCACGTGGTGGCAGAGGATGTGAGCGCCGCGGTAGTTGGACTGGAAGCACACTGCGCAGTACAGCTCCAGCGTGTGCGCGTGGAAACTGTAAGATAGACGGAGAGGGGGGGGGTCAGACGGTCAGGTGCGGAACAGTTGGCGGGTAGTTGCTGTTTATCTATTTCAGTCAGAGAAGCGATTTGCAAAAGTTTCCTTGACGCGACAAGACCAGAAGACTTGGCAAGAACGTCGTAGGTTTTTCTATGATGAAGATAGATAGCTGTAATCACTGTGAAGGTAAATCACTGTAGGTGCACACTGCTGAAGAGTGAAGAATTCTTGACGTTCAAAAACAGGCTATTCTCATGCACTTCCTGCATGTATTTCCATTGCCGACGGAGCACACAGTTCAACGCCCATCACCCTGACACCTCATAAGCCAGCGGCAGTCGCCCGTTCCTTTCCTGAACAGCAGCTTATACCATACCTGAGCAGTCGCTCATGCTCGATCAGCTCCAGTATATCGATGCAGCGGTCCTCCTCGGGTATATGTAGCGCCAGCATGGGCACCGGGTCCTCGCAGTAGATGGACCAGCCCCGGATGTCGGACAGTTTGAGCGCGTGGACGCGCAGGCTCTGGTTGGGCACGCGCGCCCACTGGTGCGGCTTCAGCAGCTGGAACTTGAGACGAGGCGGGAACTGGAAGGACAGATGGCAGTCAGACAGTTTAGTTAGATCATCTGTAGCTTTTTGGAGCACTAAAGGCGTATTTGTCAACATTCTCACACGGACAACAGGGAAACACATAACTCATGCCTAAGTAATATCAAACGCTGCAACGGATATGATATAGTACGAACCTAACGGATCATACCCGTCTCAATAATAAAGATCGTTTTTTTATAAGATGGTCAGTATTCGGCATTCGGACCTCGTTTTCCCGGCTCTCACCCCCGCCCGGTACCCGGTCTGTACTCGCCTGCGGTACGACGTGTTTCTCGGAGCTCTGCAGCACGGCAGCGGAGAGCGGCAGGGAAGTGGGCGTTCTGCCGAGCTCGATCTGCAGCACGTCCTTACTGGTGGCCTCGACAAACACGGCCGGGAACAGCTTCACGCCCGGCTCCATCTGTATAGAGCGGAGAGAAGAAACACAACAGTCAGATACTTATCTGCTCATATTGAGCAAGAAAAAATAGGAAGCCATAGCTTATGAGGCACAAAGCTTGCTCCATTTGCATTCATCCATCCTTTTCTACCTCAACACAAACCTATCCACATCCCCTCACGCCTCCCTTTTCGGGCTCGCAGCGCTTTCTGGCGATGTTTTCCCGGTATTCGACATGAAGCTCAAAGCTGATGTTGTTTATGAGATCTCACCTTGAACCTGATGTTAGTCTCCTTGCCCTCGCAGGTGAAGGCAATGACTCCGGTCGAAGTATCGATGAAGCAGCCGATCGACATGCCCTGCGAGGCGCCCTTGCCCGACGCGTCGGCCGAGACCTCCGAGAGCAGGTCGTCGGCCCGCACCATGTAGCAGCTGTGGCGGTCCACACTGGTGGCACACAGGCATACATTGTCTCAGCACACTCTGAACTCGCCGGGACGTAGACAGCGCCTTGCACACAGTCACAGATGCACACAGCTACTTCGGACGCCTTGCACACAGCTACTTTGGGCTCAACCGGACACAGAACAGAGCTGACATATTAACCCTAGAACGCCTAGGGGGGGGGGTTGTATCAACCCCCCCCCCCCCCTGAGGTTTTTTCGAAGTGCACGCTAAACGGCTTGTCGTAGCGGGCTGAAATTTTCAATACCCTCTGGGGCAACCTTTGCGCATCTTTTGCCGAAAAAAAATTGATCGGGTCATGTCAGGTCACGGAGTTATGACGTCATAAGAGGTACAGCCTCCGGCCGACAGTTACCAAACGTGTGCGCCGAATCCCTAGGTTTTCTGCCGGTGATACCCACATTGTTTGATGGATCATGATGAAACTTCCCATGCATGTTGGGGCAAGCATTGGCTATCGTGTGGTGCAAGAAAATTGACCGGGTCAGGTCAGGTCACGGAGCTATGACGTCACAAGAGGAACAGCGTCCGGTACTATTTTTGAAAAGCGCCCGAACCACTATTTTGCTAATTCTTGTCACCTCAATGGGAATATGCAGCAATATTAGCTTCTATAGGGAGCAAATGGACCTCCCGAATCCAAAAATACAATCACATTTCAAAAATTTAAATTTTGATTTTTCGAATTTCTGCCGCCGACTGTGACCTTGCCGACTTCCGGCGCTCCCAACGCGCCATTTTTAGAGCTAGGGAAAGGAAATACATACCAAACGATAGAGAATTGATCAAGAAACACGATAGTGAAGGTTTCAAGTCGATATCTCCCACCGTTTTGCCGCAATCGCCGCGGAAAGTTGAAAAAGTTTGATTTTTTCGGAAAATTTGACCTTTGACCGGTCATAAGTAGGTCAAATGTGACCTAGGACCAAAAAATATACCACCAATCGCGAGATCTCGTTGAGAGCAATCCGTTGGTTTTTGCCGCTAAGCTCTACGACCTTCCGTTTCGAAACGCCAGGGGGGGTCGTAACAACCCCCCCCCCCTGGTCGTTCGTGTTATGAGAAATGGCCTGGTCGTGCGAGGGTTAAGTGCCAGCCGTCAAAGATCAACAAACTTCATTACATTTCCGACTGGACTTTCTTCAAGTCCAGAATCCGAGATCGGATTTCCGACTTCATTGTTTATCAGATTGCGCGATTCTGATAAAGAACATCATTCGTGCCGGACGATCGAGCCGAGCGGACGTGCGCCAATTTTGTCTCGTGAAGACTTGGGTGTGGTCGGTGTGGTGATTTAGTGGTAGGCCGAGGATATTATAGGATTAAAATAGTTTTTTTTTTGTCTCAAGGCTATTATAATTGTTAACGTAACCTTTGACTAGAGTTTAGACTTCTCACTTTCAAACCATTACTTGTTTGCAGTTCAGCATAAAGTAAAGTAGCATCTGCGCATAGAGGTGCCATGGAGGAAGGGGATGTTAAGAGACTTATTCAGGAAGCTGTTAAGGAGGTGACTAGTGAGATGGAGGGAGAGATGAAAAAAATCTGGGAGGAAAACAAAAAAGTGAAAGAGGAGATACAAAAACTGAAGGATGAAAACCAGACACTGAAAAAGACCCTAGCAGAACTTGACCAGGCCTTAGATGATGTGGAACAGTACAGCCGCAAGGATTCCCTGATCTTGGGAGGTGGAGGCTTTCCGCAAGCCAAAGCTGACCACTATGAGACTCCCTCTGAGACTCGTCAGCTGACCAAAGCCGTGATCGAGGAAAAACTAGGAGTAAAGCTGAAGGGACAGATATCTGCTTGCCATCGCTTAAAAAACAACAAACGTGTCATCATAAAATTCCAGGATCTGGATGACCGCAATGCGGTTTACGAATCCAAATTCAGTCAAACACAGACAGCACAGGCAAGGATCACCATCCATGAAAACCTGACAGCCAAAAGATCAAAGCAGATCCAGCAGCTGGGTGACATGTGGGAGGCTGGCCAAATCTGCAACTATCATACCAAGAACGGCGTCATCATGGCACGCAAAACCAGAGACCAGAGATACATCCCCATCCGAGCCAACATGACCAAGGACGAAATCATCCAAGCTGTGGAACAGGCCCCAAAAAGAAACAACACCCCACAGTCATCCAACCAAAACTTCCTTCGCTCCCAGACCCTGAACAACATCCCATCAGGACGAGTTGCTGAGCAGAGGGCTGACCTTGAGGAGTTTGTGGTCACTCGGAACAGGAGAGGTGGCAGGGGTGGGCGTGGCGGACCTGGACAGAGGGGCTCTGTTTAAACCACTGATGATCTTTTGAAGGACTGGCACTGATTAAAAAAAAAATATATTTCTTAGTTAACTAGCCAGCACTTGTGCTATCACTACATCTGCTCAATGTCACTTGACAGGGAATCTCATTCAGCTGTGCCAAACCTATTCGCAACTTTGGTAAACATCATTGGAGGAAGAACTTTGGCTTAGCATATAAACAAACAATGCAATGGTTTTTCATAAATGTCCCTGGACATGCTCCCGCTCACACTGCCAGTGTGCTATTGGTGTGGCGTGGGAGCATGTGAGTGAGTGTGAGTGTGAATGAGTGAGTGAGGCTGCACGTCTGCCTGATGCAGTTAGTGCAAACAAGCCCAAACTCTACAACATAGAGCTTTTAACACAGAGCATCAGGGACATGTAAATAAATTTGAGTGCAACCACTCCTGAGCACATTGAAAATTATGGAGTTTCCACAGCAAAGACTTGCTATGGCAATAAAACAAAGTTCTGCCAAGGAGCAGACTGAGACCTGGAAAACAAGCTGAAGGACATTCCAGTTATTACCCTCCAATGTTGGTTTATCTTAGTGGCAACTGAATAAATATGTTGAGACTAACACTACAATGTTGCTCAACAGTAAGCACAGAGCAATTCCCCTGACTGAGCAATACAAGTTTTAGCTGAGTGCTGGTATAAAAGAGTATTGTAAATATTTCTAGAAGCCTATAGTTTTGCTTTTGAAATAGCTTTTCCTTCTATGATCATTCAGGTGAAATTGATGAGCTATGCCAGGGACCTGCCTGCTTCTCTTACCTCAGGATGTTCTTTAAAAATAAAAAAACAGGCTATCCCCTGCTCACCAGCATGTCTCAAATCATCAGCCCCCGCCCCCCGCCCCCCCCCCCCCCCCCCCCCCACACACTGACCTACCTTAAGTCCCTTGTCCTTGCTAATGTTTAAACGTGTCTCAGCCTCCTCTGGTGAATGTTTGCAATATCATATGCATCAGCATGGCCATTTTGTGGCTGATTTCATTTTGATTTGAATCAACCGAACACATGTCACCTTAATGCAGACATAAACTTTCACCCAATGAATTAGCCTCAAACAAGTTTGAAACGTTGAAATTAATATAAAACACATTTAATAACATAGTAAGGTATTGGTATTACCTTTCTTCTATCATCTCCTGCCAGCCACTGGTACCTACACACCCCACATTACAATTTACACACGAGACCTTGGCTGGTACTACAAAACACGTGCTCCCCTAATTTACATATTCCTTATGAATGGGTAAAACGTATTTCGTCATCCAGATTTGTCTACTGGCAAACATCACTATTATCTTTCCTTTCACTTTGCTCATTACAATTATTTGGCATTTTGTGATAATACTGAATATAAAAGCAGGTTTTGAATTTTCATAAAATACCTTGGAAAGATTACTGCCCAAATGTTGTACTATTGTAGTTACAACAAGAGAAACAAACAAATAACACAATACAATTATTCCTCTTCCTCAGAGGCACCTCAATCAGTAGTGCTACAAACAAGTGGTGATACGCGTAGTACATTTGAGCGTAGTTTTTCTGGCTCTCTCTATCGTCTGGAGGTTTCGAAAGATGCTCTCCAGAGATGGCGCTAGTAAATTTGGCTGACATGACGTCATGCTAAAAAGTGATGGGTTTTGTGAGAGCAAATGTAATAATAGTTGAAAATTTTGTACTTTTGCTTAATTAAGAAAAATAAATATACAATTGTTCAAAACAGCGTTTTCCTCATTCATCCTTCATTGTTTCAAGAGGAATATAGACAGTTTAAATCTTTTTTCTTGACCGCAATTCGCACACGCACTAAATTAAAAGCTGGAGTTTTGTGCGTTCGTAGATTGTGATTTGAGAAAATAAGTTGACAATAATCTTTTGCACTTTTGCTTTACAATCATTTTCAATGCAGATAAATGCATTGATTATTCGAAAATAGGCATATCTTTGAAATATTATGATTTTCCACAAGCAAATTTTCCCAAAAACTTGAACTACTTACAACTGACGAACGCATCCAATAATCTGGATGTCTTAGGATGAGTTCGTCATTTTTTCCCAAGGAAATACGATACAGTTCAAGCTACTTTACCGATTTATTAGGGTACTTTTGCTAATGAATTAATAAATAAACGACAACAATTAATCTCATTATCAACCATACTCGGAAGAATTTTCTTCGCATAAGCGCGAACACATCCGCGCTTTCATGAAAAGCCACGCCTGTAGATGTCAGGACTGCTGCTTTATGTTTCGCAAGGTGGCGCAGCGCGCAGGGTACCGACTACCGAGGCTGAGGTCTCCAGACTCTCCACCACGATTTAGCTTGGAAATGGCCGATGGGGAAGGTCTCACCCAAAAAACGGACGCCCTTTTACACAGCTGCATAAAGAGAATAAATTATTGGCATAGCTGACCACACGTTCCCTCCCCCTCTCCGCCCCAGCTCAATTGGAAATATCGCCTATTTTCCTTAGTCAGTTATATTCTGACTAATTTCTCACTCTTCCCAGTAAACCTTAACATGCATGATGCAGATGTCCACTGCGTAAGTCGTGTGCTTCCGTAAGTGTGCCAACTATATAGTGTTGCCTACACTCTACAGTGCCTACTGCTTCCCCATTGTCGTTATAATTGGTGATTCTCAGGTCAAAAGTTACACAGTGGTCTCAGAGAACAATCGTTTCAACAAATTAACGATTCAAACCGTTGCATTCTACTTATATTCCGGTCAGTTCTGCTACTAAACGATTCCGGCAAAACACTCTTTAGGTTATGTATTAGCGAACCACCACACAAAATTCGCCCAATCAATGGTCAGTTATTACTGCTGGGCTGAACCGTCATACGCTATATAGCCTATTGCAGTCAATATTTTCAGAACGATACTGACTGACGAAACACAACGTATTCGCGGATTCGCACATACGTTGGCACCCAGGTGGCCTGTCAGCAGCCGCACAAATTGAGATGGTACACCGTAAAGCATGCCTTTCCACACAGGCACAAGCACAGGGACACAAATTCTCAAAATCCAAACTTATTCCAATACTGGTCAAATACGAATAGGCATAAAGTTTTGAGGTTTTCTCATGTTCATTCTTCTTTCAACACACGCGGCAGACTGCAGCAGAACATCTCACAGAGCTGGATGCAGTCATGAGCTGGGACACGGTTTGTGACCAATGACCGATCGGGGGTGCCAGCCTCCTCCCGGCACGCGATGCACTGGCCGCCGCGCAGTCGATGTCGGGGCACCGCCGGCATTCGCCGACAGGGTTCCATCCGATTCGGTGTATTGCTGGCAGCCCGAACAGTGACCCACGCGAAGCTGTTGGACGTCGATGGCCGATGAGCGATGCCCTTCCGCGACCGGCGGTGGCAGTTGGTCCCACATCAAGAACAGATACCAGTCATGCGGTCAGTCGGCGACGGCGCTGTCGCGAGCCGATCTGATGGTCGCGCGGTGGGCGTTGCCGACGTCCACCGGGACCGTCGACTGGGGGAGCGCGGCCGCCTCTTGGCCGCCGCCTCTGGTCGGCGCGCTCGTTGCGCTGTGGGACGGCATCCACTGCAAGTCGTTCACTGTGAAGCGGTCGTTTGACCGGGCCTGGCAGGCGGGGAAAGGGGGCCTCAGATGAAGTAAAACTATCCCTCAGGCCAGCTGCCTCTCCACCTCACCATGGCAGATAAGCGGACACCCTCGTGATCATCGCAGCGATGATTGCCAATTGGTGTGTCATTATGGGAGAGGATGTCAGCCTCCTTTGCAAGATAGTCTGCCTTTAATATAGTGCAGCCCGACCCATTGCCTGTGGTGCAGACTGGGCTTGATAATGCAGTGCAGGACACACCAAACGTAAGCGGCCATCTGTACCCCCTGTGCAGTAGGGCTGACTCAAGAGCCCAGAGTTGCCCTCCCCCCACCATTCTGTGCACGTGATAACTGGATGGGACATGCCATGGTCAGCATCTGTTCAAAAGCTGCCCTCAGCATGTAAAGCTCCACTGGCATGCTCAAGCATGGTCACAGTCAGTTCTCACTTCTCAGTTGAACCTCCAATGGAAACCCATCACAAAGTAGAGATCAGGGCGCCTCTCACACTGCAGCACACTCAACGACTGAGGCACCATCTCATCACTTGCAGGTGGTTCTTGCCAGGAGCAATGCCAATTGCCAGCCACGCACATCAGGTGATAACAGCAGTGTACAACTGCAATCTACAAGCATCCATGTTCTTTCTGATTTTCTCCTGTTAAGATCCACTGCCATGCATGAACTTGATGGGCTTTTGTTGCACTCCTCCCATGTGCAGACAGGTTTCTGCTGAAACAAAGCAAAGCAAATGTGATTAATAATGGCCCTGTTTCACCATCCAGACACTGTGTGCACTGGTAGCTACGGCATACCATAGCATCACTCAAATGACGTTGCATGTGATCTCTTAGTTTATGATGAATCGCGTTTGGAACAGAGTGAGAGGTTCTGAAAAACCGTACCAAGAACAGAGGTTTGAGTTCAAATACTGCTAGCATGCTGCTGGTGCTGGTACTGCAGCGTGCTAGCGTTCTGGGATGCTGTCATAGCTTCGCGTCACAGTGAAGTTTGTTGACACTGCCATGGAAACCCAATGCTCTGACACACGCATGACGCAGCGCACTGCAGTGCTCTGCCGTGAATTTGTGAAACACCACCCATGAACGTCGGTTGCATGACCAGGATCGGAGCAGTGTGGCAGACAGTGATTTTAATTTTAATTGCACTTCCTAGAGATTAAAATGTTGTTGGTGAAATTGCTATTCATTATTCCTATTACCATTGTCTAAATTTCACATTTCAAGACAGCATCAGCATTGACATGTTATATAAAATAAGGTTTTGACTTCAGGTGGTCCCGGGTTCAGCTTGAGCTATTAAGTAAAACAAGGGCAAAAAATTGTCAAAAAAAATATTTTAAAAAAATACCTGCCTTCATCAACACCTCATCTAATCTCAATCTAACCTCATCCTCATCTAACAAGGCCCTAAAAGCAAAAACCGTTTGAATAACAATGTAATATTTTGCAACCGCTGCACCATTACTGTCACGTACGCTATCCCTAGATTGGTTGCTGGTAAGTAGTGGTTGTCGTCATCAACTCGTCATGCAGCAGCTGATTGGGATGGGCGGGGCCTATTTTTATCCAGACGATAGAGAGAGCCGTTTTTCTTATCTATCGCGGTAACTGGTACGCTGGCTGACGAGTCAACCTTATCTGATCTTTATAATTTAACCTTTGATCCCTTCATAAATGATATAAGCAACATATCCACGACTCATTCCCAATATGATAAGGTCAGGACCAGCTGCAAATTTCATGAATGTACCAAGGTGAGAAGCCTGAACTGTTTTGAAAATAACATTTCTATCATCCATATAAACGCACGTTCAATGGTGAATAAACTTGATGAAATTGTAACATTTTTGGCACAAATAGACCAGAAGATGGCATTTGTATGCATTTCAGAGACCTGGCTCAATCCAAAAATAGAAAATAAGTTTTGCTTAGGGGATGAATATATGGCTTTCTACAAAAGCAGAGAAACTAAAGTAGGAGGGGGATCAGCAATTTTTGCTTATGACAAATATTTCACTGGCATCCAAAAGATAATACTACATGAATTCAAAACAGCAGAAGTAGTTACCTTACAGGTAACTAATGGAAACAAGCCATCTTTCCTTATTTGTCAAATTTATCGACCCCCTGATAATGAATGGGAATTTCTTCTTGAAATGGAACAGTTTCTTTCCGCCTTAACCGCACTAAACATGCTTGCATTCATTGCAGGTGACTTCAATTTTGATTTATTCTCAATTAATAATAATCCTGCAAATGAATCATTTTTTACATTGATGTGCAGTTTTGGATTTTTGCCAACTATCTCTAAAGCTACCCGCATTACCCCAACCTCAAGTACTCTTATTGATAATATCTTCACAAATGACTTGTCTAAAATAGTAGTACCAGGGGTAATTGTAACAGACCTTTCAGACCACCTTGTAATCTTTACAACTGCAAATGTTGAATATAAAATATTAGAAAAGAAGGATAAGGAAAGAACAGTATTTGATTACAATAAAATTGAACACCTGAAGGGCCACCTAATAGAGAGTCTTGATGATCTCACCACTCAAACAGATCCTGAACTGGCCTGCATACAGATTATACAAGCATACAAGGATGGCATTGCTATGTGTTCAAAAACCATAACATGCTCAAGAAAAAATAACTTCATAAAACCATGGATGACCCCAGCTATACTCTGTTCCATCAATCACAAAAACAAAATGTTTGTGAACAAACTTAAAAATCCTAATTCATACAATATAGCACAATACAACAAATATCGAAACTGTCTAAATAGGGCAATTACAAACTCAAAGAAGGCCTACTATGAAGCAGAATTTCAAAAAAAACAACAGGAACCCCAAAAAGACATGGGAAACATTAAATGAACTTCTAAAACAAAAAAGCAAATGTGATATTTTGCCAGGTGAAACACTAAATAACACTGAGAATAGCGGTCAAGAAATGATGTCAATGGCTGAAAGTTTCAACAAATTTTTCACAGAAATAGGGGAAAAGTTGAAACAAAATATTCCTTGTAACAACACAAATCCCTTAGAAAATGTTCGAGAGACAGAAGGAGAAATGACTAACTTTTCTAGTGTCACTGAAGATAAAGTGGAACAAATAATTAATCAGCTTAAAGATGTTGGTGCTGGAATTGATGGAATCAATTCAAAAATATTGAAACATTCTTACAAACCTATCCTTTCAAAGCTTACTTATTTCTTCAACCTATGCCTCTCAACAGGAACCTTCCCAGATCCCTTAAAAATAGCATCTGTGAAGCCAATATTCAAAAGTGGAGATCATAATAGCTTATCTAACTACAGACCAATAAGCATTTTGCCAATAATTTCAAAAATATTAGAGAGGGTTATCCACTACCAACTGACAGACTTTGCAACAAGCAGACACATTCTCTCAGACAATCAATTTGGATTCAGGAAAAATAACTCTACCTACATGCCAGTCATGCTTATTCAAGACTACATAACTGAAGCACTGGAAACTAATAACATTATAGCAGGTGTCTTTCTTGACCTTTCAAAAGCATTTGACACTGTAGAACACCAAATACTACTAGAAAAGTTAAACAAAATGGGTTTTCGAGGAAATATTCTAAAAACAATCAAATCATACTTAACAAACAGATTTCAAGTGGTACAGATAGAAGGGGTCAAGTCAACTGAACGAGAAATAAAAATAGGAGTGCCGCAGGGGTCAATTCTTGGACCACTCCTTTTCATTCTATACTTAAATGACATTGCAAATCTTCCAATTGAAGGGCAAATTATGCTGTATGCAGATGATACTGCAATATTTTTCAAACATAAAAACAGAGAAACACTTCAAGAAATAACAAATGCAGCCCTGTCAAAAATATCTGAATGGCTAGAAGCAAATTACCTCACAGTGAACCCATCAAAAACATTTCTCCAAGTATATTCAAAACGGAGAACTGCTGAAAAGCTAAACATTTACATTAGAAACACAGCAGTAGTTGAAATGAAAACAGTGAAATATTTAGGAATCCTTATTGACTCTGACCTCAAATTCACATCTCATATCAGTAGCATATGTAAAATTATCAGCAGAAACATTGGAATGATTGCAAGAGCTAGACGCTTTATCCCAAAACAGCAGCTCATTCAATTATATTATTCTTTGATTTTTCCTTACATCAACTACTGCTGTTTCATTTGGGGTTCCAACTATGAAAACCACCTTCAAAGGCTGGTAATTCTGCAAAAAAGGTCCATGAGACTAATTGAAGGTATTTTCCCACCACAAAGTGCTACCCCAATATTTAAAAAATATAGTATTCTTAAAATTAAAGACGTAGCCAAACTTCAAATAATGCTTATCATGCATAAGTACATAATGCAGGAATTACCAGTCTCTGTAAGACGATTACTTCATCTTTCAACTGACCCTATCCATCAGACAAGAAATATCCATCATTTTCAACCTGTTTTTTTCAACAAAAAATTACAGGCTCTACTCATTTCCTTGCATCGGACCCAAACTCTGGAATGACTTAATAGCTAAAGATCTTCTATTAGAAGAAGTACCTCAATCAAAAAAACACTTTCAAAAAATATGTAAAGAATATCTTACTTAGTGAGTACTAAGCAAAAGTACTTATCAAAAGTTTAAGTGAAGTATTAGCAAAAGTATTAGTTAAGTAATCCTGGGTACTAAGTATCCTCGTAAATATACCTATAAATGAATATGAAAATATGTTAAATCTTACAATAAGAAAAACAACAAGAACATGATAATAAATAGCAATACATACCTAAATAGCGTAATACACACGCTTACCTAGTACTTTTCATACAAAGTGCTTAGCATCTCGACAAGTGGCCCAATAATAAATGGACATATTGGTGCATTTATTGTTGGGCTAGGCTGACAATGATGTGTTGATAATGTAACCTACCTTTGTGATTATCAACACAGGAGATACGTCCCCACTCAAATGGAACGCCGGACTTGAAGGGGTCCATCAGCAACAAGCCCTGCTTAGCTGGTGGGCCCTAGAAAGTCTGGCTGTTGACCTGCGCTCGAATTGACCAGAAATGTTTCCCCACTGGATTGCCATTTGCTGATTTTTCTTCTAGGAGTGAAAGGCTGAATGCACTCTAATAACCAATTATGTATGCATGTATGAATGACTTCTTTCTTAGATGTAGTAGAACAGTCATCCGCTGCTTTCAGCAATGACTACTTTGGCTCTCTTTATTTATTAACCGGTTCCCGCACTTCTTTTGCTTACTTTGTTTTTTTTTCAATTTTCCTAGCTGGGAGTGCCGCGACTTATCCTTTTTTATTTTTATCTGGTGTTAACGTAAGGTGCTGTGAGTCGCTGGGCTGAGGGTGGGGGCACTCCTGGTCACCTAATAATGGGTGGCGGAGTAGTTCGAAAGAAAAAAATCATACTAAAATCGGAAAAATTATGAAAGCGGATCTAGAAACCAAGTACTGCACTATGTCAAAACCCTCAGTTTACCCCATCACCCAACTGCGGCCAGCGGAGAGGAGCGTCATCCACACGGTCACTGACCTGTCGCCGAACTGTCCATATCCATCCGTATGCGCCACGGTGACCTTCCTGACAGCCTGCTGGCTGAACGTGGTGCCGTGGATGTGGTACTGAGTGGTCACCCAGCCGACATACACATGCGCCGGGTCCTGACCGGGGAAGATGCGCACGCCGTAGTAGTACTCGTTGATGAGTCGCAGACACTCGGCATCGAAGGCGTTGCCGATATCGTCTCCGGCCGGCTCTCCGTCCGGCTGCTGGGCGTTGGCTACCGACAGACGCTGACGGGAGAGCCGGTCCGGGATCTGCGGCGGCATCAGACGCATGTCCGCCTGGAATGGAGAGATAGAAGAGCGGCTGTCAGATAGGCAATGAGATACAGGAAACGTTCATGTCACATTTATGTCAAGGTGCGGTTATGGTCACGGTCACGCACAAGAAAACGAACATGATTACAAACAGCCATGGGCCACAGATCACGGTCACCTACGGTCATTGACTTAGCATGGTCGGAATAAGTTGACGAAAATAAAAACGTCACAGGGCTATAAAAAGTGTAAAATAAATATCACTCGGCTGACGGCAGTGAAAAAGTTCCAACTTCCATTATTATGTTTTCATCGATTATGATTCGGCACATAACGTCACGAGCCGGCCTTATTGCATGTACGGCCATGCGTCTCGTCCCATGTGCCCCGACGGTGAGTTCCATATCACTCCCTTCGTTCTCAGTCACCTGGGACAGCCGGACGGCCGATCCACCGGCGCCGAGAGCCCCCAGCGGCGGCCGCTCTCCAGGCAGCTCCAGGGTGGGGATCACCCGGTCCTGACTCTTCCCTCGCTTCCCGCCGACACGATCCGTGCTTTGGTCACGCTTCTTGAAGAACCTGTGGTGCGGGAGAGGGAGTCAGTGGAAAGTGAGGTTCAGGGCCCGGTTGGTCTTCAGGTTTTGGATCTCCGTCCACCCAGAACGGTGTCTCAGTGGAGGACAGGCTCATTCGATGATTACTGGTATGAGAAAGGGCAGTATCAGTGTTCTCTTAAAGGGACTATCCCACCTTCTAAAATGTTGTTAAAACCAGTTAAATTGTGCCCGACTTTATAGATTGGATGACCAGGAACACGGTTCTGGCATTTATTTTTCATTAAACATCTTAGGCTGCCCATATTCCAAACACAAACTTTCAAATATGGGACGTCACAGCCCAAAATTACCTCCTTCCCCAGGCCACATTACTGTCATAAAGCTGATTCTTTTTACTCTGTAGGCACCACAACAAAGTTCAGACCAAGTTTTAAGCGATTTTTCAACGAACAAACCCATTTAAATCAGAATGACTAAACGAGGTGACGTCACACTAACGGTCGCTCCATGTTGAAGATAGGGCCTTGTACAAGGCCCATTTTCAAATGATGGGAACGAATTTCTTCAACACCAAGAGGCCGCGGGGGTTGCAACCTAGATAGATAGTGGTTTCTGAACCTCGCCGCAAACTTGGCTATCTCAACTCAAACCCCATGTTAAAGGTGGGATAGTCCCTTTAATAGGCTCTGATATCACAAGTGATGGGTGGATGAAATTAACAAGAAAGTCTTCAAAGTTGCCGTGACACAGCGACACAAGAATCTGTTCAACTGTTCAGGGCAAAGTGCATACCTGAACGGCGACTTCCCGCGCTCCTTTTTCTTTCCGTCCGGCTGCGGGGTCTTCTCCTTCCCGGCGCGTCCCCGCTGGATGTCCATTTCGCTGGCAGCACGCGCCATCTTACCTGGGGACACCATCAGCCGGGTCAGTGCCACAAAGAAATCTCGGTGAATGTGAGCAGCAAGGCACTTTTTCAAGTTCCATGAATGGTAAATTTTGTTTCCAGTCAGCAGTCGAAGTCGAGGGAGCCACGGAGAAGGAGCCAAGGAGATGCATCACCCAGGTGCATCAACACGGTCTGGTGTGGATCATCGTTTATCGTTCTGAACACGTCCTCTGTCAAACTTGTCCTCATCCCTCCATAGCGAGAAGCGATAGGCGCCATTCGGAGGACGTTCGATAACTTACTGCCGCGGCGGGGGATGGCCGGAGTGCCCTTCTCGCCGTTGGCCTTGTTCATCAGAACCTCGTCCGCCTCCACGGCGTCAAAGCCGTTCTGCAGGTCTGTGGGACCAGCCATGCGTCAGTTATACAATGCACGTACACATTATTTGCCAACCATTTAACGTCGATTCAAAAATTGTCATCCCTAGCAGTCAGCTACTTCGCTTTTACTTCATCATAATCCTGTCCGAATACAATTAGTGGTCTCTTCAAACATAACAACATAACTAAAGCAAGTCACTCTGCGGTCGGCCTTCTCTGCAATATTCCCACACAGCAAGACACAGTCCAACACGTTCCCCTTCCTACCGACCTTTGATATCGGACATGGTGAATCCGGACTCTAGCATGGACTGTTTGAGCGCCGACGGCGGCCGGTTGCGCCCCTCGTGCCGCAGCCGGTGCTGGCGGACACGGATCTCGTGCCAGCGACGCTCCTTCTCGGTCTCACTGCAGTGGAGAGCGCAGATGACAAAAGAGTCAGAGTAAGCCTTATACATTAAACAGTCCCAGTCGGGGTCGGTACTCGGAGGGTCAGAACGTTAGATTTGAGAGTGAGCTGGAGACTACACGACAACGGCGAGGGACTGGAGGAAGGACGTCAAAGCACATGGTGCCGCAGAGCTAAAACTGAGAGGACGTTACTGGCATCACAAAATGTTCCCGCTTCCCCTATCAAGTGAGATGTCAAAAGCTCATTCACAGAACGAAAGTTCTGTTGTTGTTTTTTTTTCAATGCACTATCACTCCCGCCGTGTACGAGTGGACGTACTCGATGAAGACGGTCTGGCAGGTGACGGGCAGCGAGAGTCGCAGGAACTCCCAGTTGGCCTTCTCCAGCGTCTCGAACGTAGCGTGCGAGATGCGCAGGCAGGGCGGCGAGTCGGAGCCGGCAGGGATGCGCGTCACGTCGATCGGCGAGTTCTCCACCTCGTCGACGTTCTCAAAGATGGGCTGGTCCTTGGTGTACCAGAACGTCATCGGACGAGTCATGTTCCTTTGGGTGGAGGGAGGGAAAATTGAACGATTGAGTGTTGCGATACCATGGGACTGAGATGAGACGAGGGAAGATAGGATAGCTCGGAGAAATATATTTGCCTTTCCAAGCAAGGCTCAAACACAAGATTAGGTAGGAATAAGGTATTACGATTCCTTGAACAGTGCTACGAACGACACATACATATAACAACTAAACCATAGTTTCAGAAAAAAAAACGCACTCTTTCCTCTTTCAAAATACTCCCAAAACTTTGTCTACGCCCCGGCCTCCCCTATCTCACATTCTGACCCAGCTCCGACCACAACTCACACACAGAACGGTTCGTATCCCTCCTGCAGACCGCACTGTGTGAAGAACTTGAGCGCGTTCACATCGTGTCCGAACGCCAGACGGGTGCGCTGGGACAGACCGAGCGTGCAGGCGGGCACGAAGGCCTCGCCGGCCACCTCGGAGAAGGCCGTCTCTCCGCCCATCGCGTCCATCATCAGCTCGCCGTTCAGAGAGAAACCTGACGGACGGGTATAGCCGGTGAGAGAGACGGCGACAACGGGAGGATATACATGAAAACAGCATCCATCGGAGGGCGAATTCAACAGGAAATCTGACGGAAAGGGTACATTCAGAAATCACTAGGAGAAACACTGAGCGAGAAATCGAACGGGAGTAATGCACTCAGTTGCAATGTCGCCCTTTTAATCTTCTGCAATCAATCTGCAATTATTTTTTTTAACCAGTCTGCACTTACTTTCACCCTTTTACGAAATGTTCTCAACCTGTGAAAAGTTTGAATAGCAGAAGGTGACGAGCTTCACGGGATAGCTTAAGTGAGGAAATGAAAGAGAACATAAGAAAGGCATCCTCAAAGCAAATTTTATTACATACCTTTGGCTAAAATTCCCTGTCGTGCGCTTCTTTCGGAAAGACATGTGGGCTATAGAGGGATTATAAAGTACGCATGATTACAAACTGGTCAGCTGAAGCTAAAGACGGTTTAATAACTGCTAGATGCATTTCGGCTGTTTCGGATAAGCAAGCCTTCAATACTAAAGACGATGAACCTAACGCTTATTCCTAAGATATCTATCCCGAAGCCAGTGGCTAAGGGAAATAACACATATTTCGCTCTTACGTACTAGTTGCTTCAGACATGGGCGAAGTTTTAGCTATTTCTATAGTCTGTTCCATATCAAGCTTGCAGTTGGAGTTTCTTCGGCAGATCGCTCCTCCGCTCAAGAATTTGCGTCTTAAAATGTAAGAGCTGTAATATACGGAAATCACGCACTGCTTTCAGCAGGGCGCTTCGACTGCAAACTTGAAACGGAACAGAGTATAGTGAGCTGTGATCACTTCTTCATCCTCTGCGTTACACGGCCGACACTTACTGACGGTTCGGTCGATCAGGTCGAGGAACACGCCGATCACATCACCGACATGCCATTTGTGACCGTACGTCTCGCAGACGCCGCCGGACCATTTCTCCTCCTGGCCGGGGCGGGAGCGGGGGCGGGGGCGGGGGCGGGCGGGTCAGCGGGGCGGGGCGGACAGCCACCAGAGGACAGAGTAGATCCCACGCTCTCAACTGGGAGGTGTTTGTGTGAAATGGAAGTAAGAGGGCGAAAGTGTTAATGTTTGAAATCTGGTCAGAAATGAAACTAAAAAGCGCGTGTTTATGTTGTTAGTTAATTAAGCTCCCTCTACATCACTCAGTCATGCTGCTGTTACAAGTAAAACGCAAATTATTACGCCACAGCGCTCAGGTTTTCCAGCCGGCGCGGCGGGGAGCCACAAGCTCTAACGCCGGCGATCGGCCGGGGCCGCGCGCCGGCGACTACTTACTGATGGTTCGGTCGTGGAGGTCGAGCATGCAACCGACCACGTCTCCCACGTGCCACTTGCGACCCAGCAGGTCCACCTGGTTGCTGTGGTGTTTATGGGCCTGGAGACCGCGGGACCGTCAGGCGGCGGCCGGGTGACTCGGGTCACGGAGCGACCGGCCCGACCTCACCCGACCCAGAGCGGACCGGGCCGGGTCGGGCGGCACGGTGAGCCGCCAGCCGTTAGTTCGGACAACTAGACTATCCGAGCTACGTTATTGTCCACGAGAAGCGCGCATGGCGGCACTATCGCCTCGCTGTACAGGCGAGAGAAACACGTACTAACGCTCGGGCCTCGACAATGAGCAGGCTTTAGTGGATGTTATCGTTGCACAAGATGCGCTACACGTGACTAAATGGTACACCCATGAGCTGTTTTTATTTAGGGTCGACGGTTCAGTGATTGAGTAGTGTTTGTCATGCCACAGTAACGCCGCAGTTCCCAGACACAGTAACGAAAACGTTGCAATGATACACTATTTTGTTACTTTAACTCAAATATCATTTCTCGACAACATACACACTTCAAATTTATAGCATGATGTTACCACAAACTCTCGAAAAGTGACTAATGCACATTACTTTTAATAAGCCCTCTTCGTTAACGTTTACGATATAGCCAAAACGCAAGTATGACCCTTCAGTCCAATGCACGTAAGTCACAACGACTAAGCGGCGATCTAACTCACATGGTAGCCGTCGAAGGCCCAGGACGAGTCGTCCTGGCCGATCTGGCGGCCCGGGTGGGCGTCGATCCTGGCCCAGCCCACCTTCATCGGTCCGTCGGTCAGCACCTCAAACTCGAAATACCTGGCAACGGCGCGGTAAGTGTCACCGGGTCACACCGAAATGCCTGGCGACTGCAATCAGCAAATCAAACTCCAATCACCAAAGCAAACCGAATGTCTGAAGAAGAAAAAAACTTAACTTCATCAGAGCGAATAAAATACCAATGACAGAATAAAGCTAAAGTTCGATGTGGAAGCCTAGCTAAACTACATAAAAGCCTAATAAATCAGTACAAAAAAAAACTCAAGCTTGTGGAATTATATCACAGTTCGGCAATCATATTCCGCCCGCCCTGCAAGCTAATAACAGCCCAAGGGTCCCGTGTGCTATTTCGGTTACCATTTTCCGGAGCTGACGGCGTACGTCTTCTCGGCTCGGTAGGTGCGGTAGTTAGCCCGTCCGTTCAGCAGGTCATCAGTGGGGCCTGCTCGGCAGGGTATCACACACACAGAACCGTGAGTAGCCACTAGTCAGCACGGGTGTGTTACAGATGCTTGACGAGTACTCAGAGTTCAGACGTTCATTGTTGTTGAGCTAAATGTTAAGAGTCGTTCATAAAACACGGGTTGGTTTCGTGATTCAGTTATCGATTGAAAATATTCGCGGTATCTATTTATACTAGTCCTTTCCCACCTTACTGTCATTTCCTTTCCCATACAACTCCTTACCGTCGTCATGCTGTTCAGACGGCGGATCCAGGATGTATCCGTACACCAGCAGAGTCCGCACAGCCTCGCTGGCGGTGTCTCTGTTCGCCTTTTTGATAGCCTCGTCCACGCGTCGGTAAGGCACCAGATGGGGAGTGCGAATCATATCCATGTCCTGAGGGAGACAAGGACGGAGGTCAGGGTCACAAGTTCAAGGGGTCTGCTTCAGGAGTCATCAGGACAGGAGAGTCATGTCAGGAGTCAGAGACAGGTCAGTGGTCAAAGATTAGTGACAGGGGTCATGAATCTGGGGTCAGATGTCACTGGTCAGGAAAGCAGTCAGGGGTCAAGGAATATGGTCTTGGGTCGAGACGTGGGTCGTGGGCTGGGAGTCCAAGGTGGGCAGAGCAGCGTCGAGAGACATCAACCAGCGGCATCGTCATTCTCACAACAGCCGCGTCACATCATATTGCACGAAGCTTAAAAGCATTTTCAAGACCAAGTTATATTTCCTAATCGGCGATATGCATATGAGTTGTGTTTATCGTCATTGCTCCGGCTCACCTCGTTGAGCCCGTAGGTCCACCCCTGCTGGATGCGCTCCTTGGACCAGACCATATGGGTGTTCTCCGCCAGCTTCTCCACCAGCTCCTCCAGCTTGCCTGTGACATCATTGATGGCATGGCACGTTAATATCAGACATCACAGTGGGACAGTGACGTCAACGGACATCAGCACATTCAGTATAAGGCGGCTACAACGTGATAATGGCGGCATATCAGTCGCTTAATGACCTCACGAAGGAAAATGGCGATACAATTTCAGAAACACAAACCCCAATAAAGCAATAAAGTTGCCGTCGTGAAGCTACCCTCAGACCCCTCAGCCTGACTGACCTGTGAGGGACACCTGGGAGAGGTCGAGCGGCGCCGGCTTGTAGCCGTTGCTCTGCATGAACGGGTCGTTCGGCAGTCGGATCGAGCGGATACGGTTCGGCGGCTTGTCCAGCGTGATGTGGTAGCCCAGCTTCACAATGGTCCTGCCGAAGGGTAAATGAGAGTTCATGTCAACGGCAGGCTGTGCAGGAACTACGCGAAACCATCGGAAGCCACTTCAGAAGAGTTGCTAACAAGCACGCATTGCACATTTTGCATAAAAGGCAAAGCAAACACCAAGCCATATGAAACAGCTTAGATATTAAAAGCTCCCGCATTACAGTTTTATGCACTCTCCTTCACATTAAAAATTCCAGCCGAACATCCATCTGGTATGCATGAATGAGTAGCTATACCTTCTCTTTCATTTTACACTCAATCCCCATCAATCCACCCTTCCGCCTCCGGTGCCGACCGTACTTGAGAGTCTGCAGTGCCAGCTGGATGTCGTAGCGTTTCTCGGCGGGCGGCAGCCGCTCGAACTGGGTCAGGCACGGGTGCAGCATGTACTCGTCGTCTCGCTCCTCGCCGTATCGCCACCCCTCGTCGATCTTATTCATGGCCCAGATCTCGTGGATGTTTTCTGCGAGCCGGTCACGGATCTGCTCCACGTAGTGCGGCAGCGATACCTGTTTGGAGGAGGGTGCGGGATGTATGAGGAACGAAAGGTAGCCGATACCATAAATAAGCCCGCCGTTGCTTTTTGATAGACCAGGTCCACTAAAGGCTCCAACATTATTCCAGATGAAGCTTTCACGCACCCCGACCCCTCCCAGTCCCTCTTCCCTTTTCATCCATGGTAATCATGTGAGGTGTTCCCGCCCTCTCTTTCTCTTTCTCCCTCTCACCGCCGACGTGTCGATGGGCTGCGGTACAAACACGGGGTCCTCCTGTTCCACCAGCGGGCCGGCCAGCACGCCTTTGGCCAGCTCGCCAAAGTGGAAGCACGGGTCGATGGACATCTGCTGGGCGGGCAGCAGACACTCGGAGACGGGAGAGAAGCCCTCGGGCGGCTCGAACTTCTGCCGGCCGTGGTCGCCGCCCAGCAGGAACCGGGCACTGTGGGGCGACGTCAGAGAAGGTTCGGTTGAGTGTTGGGAGAGCATAAACGTTTCGTTACACTTAGTCGTTCTGTAGTTATGTCCTAAGGTCGGCGTGATGCATGTCGCTAGTCGAGGGCCATGTTTTCACCGACATATCAGGGTAAACAAAAACGTCATATTCATTATCCTCCACGATATGGAAACTGTGAGTAATAAGAACACAACAGCAATTCTCACGTTTGGAGCATACGTCTGCATGTCAATGTCGAAAACCACTTTCAAAAGTCGTCGCAACGATACCTGAGTTTGGACGAGCAGCTGATGACGGGGAAGAACATGCCGTCCAAGTTGAAGTCCCGGAAGCAGCCGAGCACCTTCTCCCCGTTGAAGGTGAACTCGATCGACGGCACGGTCAGGTCGAGCATCACGCCGATGACGTCATTCTTACGGATGTACGGCTCCGACTCCTGACGGAAGACCTCGTTCTTCCGGCCGCCTGCGGAGGAAGAAAACACGATCACTATGGCAATATCAAAGAGTGATGACAGTGAACAGCTGATGGTCTTCTTTCAGATAGCTCAATAACATCTCTTAGTAAGCGAATTCCTAAAAACAATAATGAGAATGAAGCAATCATGAAAAGACAATTAATGAAAATTAAAAAAAAAAATACAGATAGACCTTGCATTTTATTATCGATACATGAAAATGCTGCACGTGACGATGCGTAAGGCATGGTCAGAAAGGTTAACAGGCAACCAAAACCACTAGCGCAGACAGCACTAACGCAACAGCCTTCATTCGCTGGTTTGTCTCTAGCTGGTCACCGGCACCGCCGCCACCGCACCTGTCCAGAGGTGGGCGCCGTCAAAGCCGAACGAGAAGAGGTCGTCGCCCACGCCGTTGCCGCCCCACTTCTCCCCTCCGCCGGGGTAGGGAATGTAGCCCATCGTGTTGGCCCAGCCCATCCGCAGGTGTGGAGGCATGTGGCTCGCCTGGAGGAACGGCACGGCGGGTCAGGTCAGAAAGGGTCAGGTCGGGGTGCACACACAAAAGGTTATATAATGTAATGTTGTATTTACTCAGATACAAATAGACATGTGAGCCCTGACAAGACCAGTTTAACAGTTGATCGAACGCACATAATCGATTAAATCTCGACCTCGGTAAGCTTCCAAGCATGCAAGTCAGTCTCCAAGTCATTGATTTCGGTAAAAGAAGCTGTCATATCTGGATAAGCGTCGCAAGCGCCATGTGATGCGTTCGAGGTCATATTCTTACCTGTTCAATGTGATCCACGGTCACTTCGTAATACCACTTAAGGTACATGGAAGACCCCTGGACCTTGCCCACGTAAATGTTGGGGTGAACACTGAAAAAAAAGAACCAATGACGCATTTCACACAAACACACGGTAACGGCCAGTCAAGTAAATACATCAAGGAATTAGGAAGAATCGCATATTCAATTGACTTTGAGCCAGCAGTCAGTAATTAAGGATCGCCTATAATATCAGCAATCGCATTTTTTTATCTCAGGACTTTTAATTTATCCTCCCATTCTCATCCTTTTTCTCGCAGTGTCGGTCTGTGATGGAATATTGTCACGCTGGCTCTTTCCAAATCCGTCTCACAGCACCACGACTCGGCACAACTTGTTGCGACTCGGGTGCTCAGGCTCAATGTGATCGTCACGATCAGAAGCATTCATGTCACTACTCCGTCCCTATTCGTCACAAGTCATCACAACCTGTCACAACCCGTCCCGTCTGCCTCACCTGGAGACGTGGTCGACCAGCGCGGTCTGGAGCAGCAGCGACTTGCCCGGCAGCAAGTAGTCACAGATGTTGTTCTGCGAGCTGCGCACGGCCACCCCGTTACCAACACACAGTGAACGGAGCACGTCCAGCACCTTGGGATCGCGACCGTGCTTCTCAAGGATAGAGATGATCACCTTGATGTGTTCCTCCTGCAGGGGGAGGGAGAGGGGTTAGCGTGAGGGGTCGGTGGGACTGAGACGAGAGGCATGTCGGGCTGAGTAAATGTTTACTTCGGTTGGCATTCGTACAAGAGCAGTATTTATTTTCCCGTACCAGGAAGGGAAGAAACTTCGGATGGACGATTGGGGCTGTTCACTTTCAGGGTCCGTAAAACAGCAGTACCGATACGATAAGAAATGATACGCTACGTAATCAGTACCGATACGAAATGATTATCGAACTCAACCCAGCTGTTACGGTTTCATACCCGCACGGCAAACAGTAAATTATGTCTCACGAGCACTGTCACCCCCTCCCCCCCCCCCTCACCGCTTCGTCCAGTCGTCTGACATTACCTTCATCACGTTCAGCGCCTCGGGCGAGTCGATCAGCACACAGTGCAGTACGTCAAGCATGCCCTCTCCGCCGGCCTGAGAGCCCAGTCGAGAGAACAGCCAGTTGAGGCGCATCGAGTTGGCGAACTGGGCGCAGTTGTTGTGGTTGCCCTTGATCATCGCCGCTAGAAAGAGCAACCACATCGTTAGTTACGGTATATTGTGGAAAGCAAACATTAAATGGCTTACCCAGACATTAAACGTGGCAGGAAGACGTGACGTCACTTGTTGCTAGCAGTTTGGTTATATAGAGCCACCGCACAACCCTTGACTCTTAGTTATGTTAGCTACGCATCAGCAAGCGCTTACGTTGATATTCAATGGAAAAACACAACTCTAACGAATAGTGTTTGTCTATTTCAAACAGCCTGCGGCTATCATTGCGCGTGAATGCGAATACGCAAATAGGTATCATGGCACACGTTACGACACAACGGTGTTTCTCCAGAGTTCGGGAGCGCGCACGGCGCACTGTCACATCATGGGAAATGCAGCGCTATCGGTGCGCGCAAGCTAGCTTACCGAGTAGCTGGTAGAGGTAGTTGCTGATGATGTCCCACATCTGCCCAGATTCCTCGCCAGCCAGAGACACCAGGTAGCCCTCGCTGGTGATGACCGTGATCTTGTCGATGGCGTCCAGGATGAGGTTGAGGATGCCTTCCTCCTGACACAGGTCCTGGCGGTTCCTCAGCGCGCGCAGCTTAATCTGGCGCTCCTCGTGCTCTGCAGGGTGGAGAGAGGAAGGGAAAATGGAGAGAGAGAGAGAGAGAGAGAGAGAGAGAGAGAGAGAGAGAGAGAGAGAGAGAGAGAGAGAGAGAGAGAGAGAGAGAGAGAGAGAGAGAGAGTCGAGCTCAATCAGGTAAATTGACGACGAAAGAAAAATGTTATATCGAGATTGGCACCGTATCGTATTTTGCTATCGCCAATAGATTTTCAAACTGCATTTCAAATATATAATACTTGCTACTAAAATATAAATAATTCATCCAATGTTTTCAGCTAGTATTTAGAGGGATTAATTACCCGGCAGCCCGGAGTATTGGATGCTTTGTTCAATCTAAAAGGTGCTCGGCACGTGCATTTTCGCAGAGAGGCTAAACAAAATGTAAAAAACACATCTGAACCCAAAATTAAATTAAACGTCTTACCACGTAACTTGCAGAGTGCTTCCAGAATTCATTAGCATTCATTAGAGGCATTTATCGCATTGAGCTGGAAATCCATTGGGGTTACAGTCCTTCGTTACGCTTATCACAAGACAGGCTGCGCACATTTTGCGTTCGCCGTGCCAGCATCAGGTCGCTGTCAAGTGTCAGCCTCCCTCGCGCGGCTCACAACCCCTTTGAACCGGCGCAGTCCGGTTCTGCACCCCAGTTACACAATAGTCCACCCAACCACATGGCGAAGCGAGCACAACACTCAGGAATGCGTCTAAGGGACCCTTCGCCCGGGTCGGAGTTTCCCAGCGACGCGCTACGGAAAGTTTGTTTACCTCGGCCCCCTGGGCCAGTCCTGCGTCTCCGAACAGGGGAGGGTGATCGGTATAAAACCGCCCGGTGGCGCACGGAGGGACATAGCGCCTCTGTCCTCCTGTGATCTCAGTCGTGGAAGTTCGCTCTACATACAACTCAGGTAAGATCAGCGGCAGACGGGTAACCAGCGCAGGCAAGGAAGGCCCATCAGGCTCAGAGACCGATGCAGATAAGTAGCATCACGCATATTTGCCGGTTGGGCGCCGACCGACCGGTACCTGACGGGTACCGGGGCCGGCCTGTTTTTGTCACCCGACGGGTACCTGTTATTCGTCATTCATTCAACCCGTGATTTTGGGTTCCACGTAGGTAAAGAAAATTCAAGTCAGGCAACCAGCGTGTTCCCAAACTGAGGGCTATCTTCAATCTCTGTATGTTTCTTATAAGCCTTACAAGCATTTTTAGAGAGAATCTACCCTCGCTAGCTCTCGTTCGACCCATATATTTCACTGTCGCTAATTTGCACTTCTCTCTCCAACAGCCATGTTCCGCGCCGCCCTGCTGCTGCTGGCTGTCCTGGTCGCCGTGCTGGCGGTCACCTGGGCTGCTCCCGACCCGGCTCCGGTCGACGAGAACGTAGCAGTTTCCTACGCCACGGCTGATAACGTGGCGCACGGCTACGTCGCAGACAACGTCGCGCACGGCTACGTCGCTGAGAACGTCGCTCACGGCTACGCCCTGCCGTAAACGTCTGCCCGATGCCGTCCCGTGTCAACGCCGGAACGCCAGGTCAACGAGGAGTCACCGGAGTCCAAGAAAAGGTCACCAGGTCAACTGATCGGCGGCTTTGAATTCCGACATGACTTAGAGGATGGCTCGAAGTTGATTAGGCGGAAAATGACCATGTTTTTCACGGATGGACTTACCTCAAGGGCGGTTACTATGTTTTTACTTTTGTTTCTGTCTTAGTGTTGTGTTTTGTTGGCGCCAATAAAAGACAGTGAAGCTATCCGTTGTGTCGCAGCAAAATGCAGACCGTGATTATGACCGACTCTCCAGTGAACTATGTAAAGCTAGTGAATCTAGCCGCAACAATCACGGATCCTTATTGGTATTTATAAATTGAGCATTATTTCCGTGGCACTTTCAGCCTACTCAGTGCTCAGGTTACCTTTACCTTTAAGCTAAAGTCACTGCAGCCTATAGCAGGGACGAACCAGTGAGCGTGAGAACGATAACGCCCTCTCTCCCCTTCCCCAAAGCTGCCCGAACTGCAAACTGACCCATTTCTGCGTCCGGCTGAGCGAAGTAGTTGATGAGATCCTCGAGGCACATGACGATCTCCTTGAGGTTCATCGAGCTCAGCATCACCGAGTGTCGCCGGGAGGTGCGGATCTGGTCCAGCTGCCTGTCAGTGTCAGAAGGGGGGAGTGTCAGACGTCGTGAAGAATTCGTGCTATAAGCCAAGAGAGATCGCATTAAAAGAGGGGAGGGGCGAAATTATACGAAGAGACGTGATGTCAGACCATGAGATGCTGGAAAGAGCGATGTCAGACGCCTCAAGGGGCTGTGTCGGACGCCGAAACGAAGTCCCATTTCATGTAAGTAATTGGACACATACAGAGCAGTACCCACTAAATAATAACAGAAAACGATAGATGGCAAACAAAATGCAAATTGGCCAAGCATGGAAGTAAATACATACACAAAAACCGGGGATTATTTGGGGGGGGGCGATTGCACATTCCGCAAACCAGCCACATCTTTCTTACTTTGTAAACTTTGTGAACAGCGAGCTGCATTTCCGGATGACTCGTGCCGTGCGCGACTCCTCGTCCTGGCTGCGGGAGAACTCGAGGCCGTCGTCCATTTTTCCCTCCTCGTGCAGGATTGCCTGCTTTACCTCAACCTTTCCCACGCCCTTCTTCTTCGTCTCGAAGGCCTGTCAAAAGGACAACGCAGGACTGTTCAAAGACAAAGCAGCTATCGTTGGCATATGAAAACAGATGTAATGTTTATGTCAAACCTGAACAAGGACGGTTGCAAACGGCTTGTCTTGATTCAATTTAAGTTGATTGCACCCTCACAAAGCCGAGAACTTAAATTAATATTAGATAAGCTTACGAACACAGAAACACTGAAACATGAACGATAAAAACGAAAAACCGAGAAAAAAGCAAATCATACTTCAAAATTACCACCGCCGCACAACACACTACCGCATTAGTTCCCCGACTGACCTTGTATGAGAGCCAGAGTCCGGACTCGATGTGCTGCACGATGACGGTCGAGTCGCCGTATTTGATGAGCGGCGTGCCGATCACCTCCAGGTCCTTGTCCTCCAGCATCACCTTGTTGTCGTCCTTCTCCTCGCGGAGGTAGAACGTGGTGGACGCCACGGTAGAGTCCGACCTACACCGCGGCGGAAAGGACAGGGACGTGAACAAGGTCATACAGCGATCAAAGCATGAGAATAGGCGAGCAAGTTCAGACGTGAGCATGAGTTCAGACAAACCAGTCGAGCTCTTAGACATCTGTGTAGGCTGAACTGAGCCATGCATTGAATAAACAAAGGGAAATAAGACTATGTCGTGTTGATGACATAAAATATAAAAAATTAGAAAATTAAAATGACTTCTGAACACCGCGTAATACGCTGCCACTTAGGAAAACCCGCGAAGCAATACACGAATATGAAGCAATACGTTGCGCAACTGTTACCATTCGCGCCATTAACACATTAGCGCAATACCTTGCCATGTAAACATGAGACACCACGGGATCAGTGCGGTAATGACAGCAGGCAGAACTCCCCTCTTCCAGTGCGCACTGACCGGTGTATGAGCGTGATTTCGTTGTGCTCGTTGATGCCCAGATATCTTCCTGTTGTTATGTGCCGGATCCTCATGGGGTGGAACCAGTTGATGTAGCCTCCCGACCACTTGGTGCGGGCCAGCTCCAGCCGCCATAGGGAGCGTGCCTGACTCACCACGCTGCCGCCCTCGTACACCACGATACTGACGGGGAGACGGGGTAGGTCAGCGGAGTGCGGCGTAAGGCCAGAAAAGGGCAGTTAAAGCAGGAGAAGACAAGGTAGAGACGAGAGCAGACCAGGAAAGGAGAGGGACTGGGAACAGGGCGTAGCCGAGGGCACGACAGGGCAGGGTAGACTGCCGGTAGAGGGTAGGACAGGTAGAGCGCAGATCAGATTTGAGCGATACTGGCGGGGAGATATGGGGTAGGTCAGTGGGAGGGAGACATTAAAGAGGGCCAGAACAGGGCAAGGTAAGGCAGGCCATGGCAGAGGCAATAGCAGCTCGTGAGCTGCTATTGCTCAGCTCGACCTGCAGGTCGAAGGGTAGGGCAGATCAGGACAGGGAAGTTTAGAGAAGGTACGTACAGGACAAGGTACGAGAGGGTACGAGACAGTACAGAAAAGGGCAGGGCGTAGAAGATGACATGGCGGAGGGTAGGGCAGACAAACGGTAGGACAGGTTAAGTCATATCAGGTTTGAGCAGTGAAGACATCAAGGTGGATATTTCACAGCAGCACAGGGCAGTATGAGCGATAATTTGTTCACCGATGCTTGCTTTCCTCTAAAATAAGTATCGATTGGCGCCTTCAAGTAGCATTTCACTTCAGCGTTCGCCGTCCAGAACAACCACATTATCCCCTGTCTAACGGCCATTCCCAGCGTTGCATCAACAAACTAACCCAGGTCATACTGTGCTAAGCTCAGTCCCTTCCCATCTAATGCGTCATCGCCTGGAGCGCAGTTGGGAAAGTTTACGATACCCCGGCGCCGCGCCTTACTTTTGTGAGTCCTCCTCGGACCAGTTGGAGGGAATCGTCAGACACTCGTCTCCGCCGTGGAAGAACCGCAGCACCTCGCCGCCAAATAGGTAGCCTGCAAACAACGGACGACGTGTGTTGGTTATTTACATGTCAGAGTTCCTACCTATAACAAACACCCACGCTGGGCACGGTGACTGAAATGATCATTCGGCTCGGTGAAACATTTGTTCATAACTATGAGCAGTGATCACTGATCATTTTGCAACACATTATGATTCAACATAAGCTCATTTTAGCATTTCTTCCCTCAGAATCGTGCCACGTACCGACATATTTGACTCTGCTGAGACCAGTGCCGAACGGAGATACGGACCAGTGGGTCACGTGGAACGAGGCGTTCACGATCGGCACCTCGTTCTCCAACGTCGCTTGCTGAAAAACAAACACGATTGGATTACATAGTTATGAATTAAGAATAAGGCAATACCGAAAAAGTCATTAACAGCTCGTAAATTTTTATCTATCGAGATAAAAAAGAAACAAAAGAGAGTAGCTATTGAGAAGGCCCATGGCAACTACCACTGTAATCCAGAGTCGAATGACAGCCAATCATCCGGCTGGCGTTGTGCCCATATGACTAGTGGCTCACTCAGGCTCATCCCTCTCCACCAATACTCGTGCCGGACCGCACATCCGTCGCTCTTCACTCACCAGGTAGCGTTCGGTGGCCACGGAGACCAGAATCAGATCGTCTCCCACTCGGACCTTCTCGCCCTCTGAGCGCTGCTTAGAGGCAGGGTGGATCGTCCACCAGCAAGCCTCGCCTGCAAGGAGCAAACGGCGGCTTTAGTTATTCGCGGTACGGAAATGACATATTTACAATCAGAAACGGATCAGAAACCTAATCCAATTTGTTCAACAGTCGTCTATCAACAATTAAAATCAGCGATCCACACCCTACCTCGCCCCATCCCTTCCGTAACAAATGTCTTTGCTCAATCACCTTGCAGATGGCCCGTGCCCTGCCATCTCCCACAATTCCTTCGCTAACCGATCAGTGTTCTACAAACCTTGGCAGTGCTCCTGCAGACCGACATCGAATGCCAGCTTGTCCTTGGATGAGCTGGTGGACAAACACGCCAGATACTGCAGGAGAAAGAAAATACATATATCTTCACGCCTATCATAAGTAAAACTAAATTCCTATCAGACAGACCCGAAAATTGACTGAAATGGGACTTCACTGAATGATCATTACATGACACTGAGCAACGAACATTTGCCACGAAAGTAAAGTAATGCTCTTTCTTGCTTCGTCTAAACGCATCGATAGGCACATCGTATTGGTGCTGTGTGAGTGTGTATGCTGAGTGCGAGTGAGCGCGGCGTCACCTCTCAGTTAACGTCTCAATAATATGACACCCACTACACGACTTTCCTCATCCAGAGGCACAGCGTGTCATTCGAAACCGCGAGCTCAGCTGCAAGAGACATGGAATACGATCCGCCGTCGGCTGGCCGGCCAGGGCCCGCCCAGATCTCGCTCTGGTCCTTTCCGTCTGGGTCGGCCGGTCGCCCCTGGGTCTGTCCTCGTCCCCCCCCCCCCCAGGGGAGGGGGTAGGGGAGGGGGACAGGGTGGCCGGAGCCAGGTGACGAGCGGTGGGCTGGAGCGGTGCCAACGACAGCAGACACTGGCGCCGTCGGCAGAGACAGCGGCGGACGGCCGGCCCGGCGGCGACCCGCACACTGAGCAACAGGACGCCGGCCGGCCGCCAAACGGGGGCCAGAGGGGCGAGGTCAGGCGGTTATCACTTCTGGGACAGGTCTCTGTTGTGACCAATGGTCCAACATCAACGGCATATGCATTAACAAACACCGTTTAAGATTTTTTGCGAAATTGCTTTTAATTTCATGCAAACTATTTATGCAAGCGGGTAGGAAAACTACCGTTTGGTTCTTCTTCGTTATGAGACCTGCCACGTGAACGCCTCATGACACACCTGTCAAGGGTGACAAACTGAAAACATAATCTTCCTCAGTCGAGTCTGGAAATTTATTATACATATGGTTGTAAAAAATGATTATATAACATAAAAAGATTTGCGTAAAATGCTCCTAGCATCGCACTGATTTCAAAATTCCACCTTTTACAAGATGGACGAAATTTGGGTAGCCGTCTTGGGCCATTCATTATTACATAGGAAGATCGAACGTGTCCTGATCTTATCATGCTTTCATCGGAATCGACCTAAATACTCTTATTCTATATGTGAGAATGTTATGTGAATGCTTATGCGTGAATGTTTTTACCTTGGTTTTTCAATGTGTTCTGACTCGTGCTCAAGGATAGCCCTATGGCCTAGGCCATGATTTCAGGGACGAGCACACGATGTAAATAAATAAATAAATAAATAAATAAATAAATAAATAAATGACAAATATTTCCGCAAGGCAAGAGTAAATAACATCGCACATAATGAAGCGATAAAGTCACAAGTCAAATGAAGCGAAAAAGCAAAAGGTCATTGCGAATTGAAACAAGCAAAAACCGAGAAAATTTTGGACTAATGTCGGCTAATTTTGTTTCGTAACTAGGCTTTGAATCTTTTTTTACTACCTTTTCTAGGCAGCGAACCAGAAATTAAGTTCCTTGTAATGTTCACGAAATAATTGGTCATGTGCACTTGTATTTTAATATAAGGGTTAAGGGTTGTCTAAAACCAGGTTTCCTATCATGTTTGATGTAGCTTCTTATGTGTCAGCACAAGCCTATCTACAGCAAGCTTTGGAAGTTATAAAAATATACACGCATCGAATGGCCAAGAAGGTTACCAGGGCTTGCTTCCACATGAATGTTCGCCTTCGCTGTAAGTACTACGAGGCGTCGCTGGACGGGCGCATTAGCTCAACAGCTGACCCGTCGTGTAAGAACAGAGTCCCCGCGGCCAGCTCCGGGACATTTTAGACGAGAGACGAGAGAGCGGCGGCGGGGCGCCTCAGGGCCAGTTGGCCGGCCTGCATAGTTGGCCTGCTGCCCACCGACCGCTCGGTCCGCTGCGCCAGCCCGAGGCTACCCGGACCGGCAAAGCCTCTGCCGGGGTCTCACATAAGACCCCATGACCGGCTCTGAACCACGTATCTACTCTCTAACGCAGCCATCACCTCTCAGCTGTCGGAGTCATCACTGTGAACTGTGACTGACGCCACGTCACTGAAGACTCTGAACACGTCAGCGGGCCATCACTCCTCCGCCCGGACCGAGGACCACGTCACTGTGACGTCATCACGGTCCGGCTGACTCACCATGTCGCTGTTCTGATGACGAAGGAGGACGGCATTGCCGTAGAGCAGAGTCCTGTGACCAGAGCCAGTGCCCTTTCCCTGTAACACGGGAGATGTGGTCAGATCTCGTCGTCAGCTTCTTACTTTCTATGCTCCGACTGAGAGGCAAGCATAATAACAACAAATGCAATGAAATGTCAGCTGTCAGCACACAATACACAACACATAACCGCACAGATGTACAGAGACGCTGAGCAATACGAAGACCTTGCAACAGTGGAAATGCATCCTGCAGAAGGAGATCTGGAAAAAAAAAATATTTGTATGATTTTGGCTTGGTCATCAGTTCAAGGTGATAAAAGTTGGCTGACTGTCAATGAAATGCAAAGGTCCCCTAGCTGGGCATAAGCAGAAGCTTCATTAAATTACATCAGCAATTGCACCAATGTGTTTCCACGGAGCTTCAGCGAAGCAGGTGTTGGTTTGTAACGCGCGTATTACTTCAGGAAATAATGCGTGAAAATCAATGAAGTAGCGAAGTAGTTCAGAGCAAGTCACGGTCCAACATGAAGGACAATTTCGTATTCGACGGTAACGCCGAACGAATGCGCTAAATGCGGGCCGGAGCGCCGCGACCAGACGGCTACGGTGCTTTGCGGCACAGCATGATTCAGGCGTAACGATAGCGACACCTAGTGACAAGAATATAAGCACGGGCGGCTGCGGCGCTTTGCGGCACAGCATGATTCAGGCGTAGCCACTAGCGACATCTAGTGACAAGAATGTAAGCACGGGCGGCTACGGTGCTTTGCGGCACAGCATGATTCAGGCGTTACCACTAGCGACACCTAGCGGCCAGAATATAAGTACGGATGGCTGCAGTGCTTTGCGGCACAGCATGATTCAGGCGTTGCCGTTAGTGACACCTAGTGACGAAAATTTAACCATGAAGGCGATGAGAACGACGGCAATGCGAGGGAACATAATCCGTTGTTACAATTTCTTAGCTGAATCATGAATGTCACAAATATTATAATTAGTTACAATGCTTGTCTTAGAAAGAATAAAAACTCAACTCTTTCCAGTGCATGTCCATATCATATTATCAGTGGCGGCGGAACACCTTCAATTAAGGGGGAGCACTGCTGACTTTTGGTCCCTTTCTTTACATGCGACGCCCATAGAATAGAGCTAATGTTAAAATGCCAAAATCAAAGGGGGGCACCCGGTCTCAGTGCCCCCCCCCCCCCGTTCCGCCGCCCGGTATGTTATTGTATTGCCATGCGTTTATTGCCAGAAGCTCTCGCAGTGGATTAAGTAACGGATTAAGTCAACGAACAGTCGCACGCTAACACGGACACGCGTACCCACATTTACAAGCACAAACATTCGCATACACATTACACACACGCGTATGGTATGCAGACGCACACACATTGGAACCAACATGTACTATACAAATTCACAGACAAAAAGACAAGCGACTCACGAGCAAAAACACCACTACCTTTACCTATACCACACCGTACCTGGTATGTGGGCCCGCTACACCAGCGCGGAGAGGCGGCAGCGACAGCGGCAGAGGCGGCAGCCGAGCGAAGACAGAGCGACAGATGGACGGAGAGAGGCGGGGAGAGGGAGAGAGGGCGGTCCGGGAGTGGCAGGGAGACCGGTACGCAACATAAAGGGGATGTGGGGAGCAAGCAAACAAACCAGGCGGTGTTGCATAATCGATTGAATAGCATACATAACAGAAAGCGGTTGGTGCAAAATGCATAGGCTTGGCTGGCATTGGTAATTTTGCGAAGCACTAGACCCATGCTGGCCAAGGGACGGGTAAAGCAGCCTTTCTTGACAGGGGCACGAAAGCAGTAACATTCGAGGACATCATTCCCTAGGCAGCTACCATTTACAGGTGAACTTCAGAAGAAATAAGTCAGGGGTAGCATCAGCCATTGGCAACTGGTAAGTCTCAAATGGTGCATGGGTCATGTCAACATCAACAAACGTGGAACCGCAACTTCATAGTCGACAGTTTCGAAACTGCACTTGTAACCATCATATTCCATTTCGGCATCAGTCGCAAGCTTTTAGAATTCGTCAATGATATTTTTTGCAAGTTGGTTAACGTTATAATATCCGACGATCCGTTGTATTTTTTACAAGTTCTTTATTCGTGGTTGCATACGTAAAAGTTCAATATAAAAACCCAGAAAAAACACCTCCGCATTTCAACCGATATGCATGTCAGCAAAACTTGCATCACGAATGGATAAGGATCAACGCGAGCTTTGCTCAAAGGATTTCACTCATTTGACATGAAAACCTGACAATAATGAATAAGTACTAAATACATGTACTCAACAATTTTAAGATACACTTGCGCAGATTGCAGCAATAAATATTTAACGCGTGTAAACGATTAAATCAAGCTAGATATTTATGTAGCTAACATCTTGCCAGATGCTATTTGTTGTTGTTTGGAGTTTGGCACCACATTAAGCATCGTTAAGGTCAATCTTAACATCATTCCTAGCGTATAAACAAGTGCTAACGTTTGAAATCAAATGTCGAGCGTGTGTATAGGGTATACCGTCGTCTGCAAAGCGTCTACGAACTGTAACACCAACTAACGTCCACTGTAAACGTCTTTAGCTTGGAATTGTCGCATCACTTAAAGTCAAAAAGCAAATAATTATTCAATGGTAATTACGTGAAGTAGCTAGGTGATTTAAATGATACAATTGTATAACAAACCGGCAGTCAGGGAAGTACAAATACTTTGGTTAATCAGCAAATTGCACGCGAGACACCAGTTGAGCTACACACAAACGTGAACAAGCGAACACACGCGCACAATAACAACAGTGTCCATAGATGGGATGTTTACGGAAGCTGATGGATGTTGATGAACGCATACACATCATGTCATCACCAGTCTTCCAAAACATCGCACCTGAACACCGCTGAGGGTGTATGGTTCCGCCCATCGGCGGCTACGAACAGCTGGGTTGGGGTCGAGTCGGGTCGGGTCGGCTCGACTGGGGTCATGCCGCGGAGGGAGGGGGAGCTCCCGCCGACCGACGCCGGCCGGCGGGACAGTCTGTATGTTTGTGTGTAAGGTACCTCTGTGGCGACAGCCGCGAAGCCAGTACTTACTACAGAGCCGTTCTCCTGCAAGTTATAGAAACACAGGCGTAAAACGAAGAGCAGCGGCATCACTGTCGATCAGCTATGTAGATGCGAAAGCAATCAACGTGGCAGTGTGTTTCTTTTTATGACAACGGAGAGACTCAGTACTGTGACCGTGCTAAACCATAACTATGGTCACTAAGGTGTGTAATATGTCGTATCTAGTGTATACTGTTTTATGTAGATGCAGCAGGCACTTGGATGAAAGCTCTCAGAAAATTATAGTTAAAGCATCAAAGTAACGCGCTTTAATTATCAAAATAGCAGCTCCAGCGTCTAAGATGTTTAAAGGGACCCTCCCACCTTCAAAAAAGTTTATGAATTGGCATGAAAGTGATGTCGCTCGGTTCAGAAAGAACGAAAACGAATATCTACCAAATTTCACCGAAAAATATTCACCGGTTTTCAAGATATTAGACTTTTACTTTTGTTTACTTTTTTGGCATCTCCGCTGTTTCTAGCGACTTTATTTTAGAAGCGCGGCGTTTGCGGCAGATGTTGCGCGCAAATAGCATATACCACCGCGTGCTACAAAACGTTTTAGTCAAACATTTAAAAATCGTTAGATATCTGCGCTGACGTCACACATTCAGAGGGGTATTCCTAAGCATTAGCCCCTCTGAATCAAAATGCTGCAATTTTGAAATTCAATATTTCCGATTTAAGGCATTTCTCGATGTTGTGAGTGCCGAAACCGGTAATTGTGAGCCAGGGACCCCATTTTGGCTATCTCAACTCAAATCTAATGTTAAGGTGGGAGGGTCCCTTTAAACGTGAATGAAATGTTTTTAAAGCACTTGTAATGTTGGAAAACGGTCAAACATGCAAAATCAGCTACACAGAATATAATCACAAGGTAGGTACATACTAGAAGAGCGGCTGTGTAAAACCTGCTCGGATTCATAAGCAAGAAAATGTTTTTTCTTCTTTTTTTTCTTTTTTTCTACCATGAACGGCAGGAGATGCGGTTGGTCCGGTTTTCAGCCATGTGTGATCTTGAGACCGTATCGCTGCAGACGCGAAATGTCGAATAAGAACGTTTTGAATTGAATAAGGCCTGTCGGATAAGAAAAAGATCCCTTCGATATTCTAGAAAATGATACACGTTACCGGTCACTGTTTCAACTCACATGGTTAGATTCACTAGCAGAAACTTTATGTTTATCATGACGACTAAGTAAGTAGGAACGGTTAGTTCGAATGTAGCACAATTGTGTGCGTATGTTCAGAGCAAAAGTCGAAATGTGGATCTACTCTGCAAATGTGTGTGTGCGTGTAAGTAGTAAGCAAGCAAACGCGTGTCTACAGTTGCTGTGTGCTATGAGTATGTGTAGTGTCATTCGGCCGTCACAGGGCAGCTGCTGGGCGCAGCGGCAGGGGTGGGGGCGGCGGCGGCGGCGGCGGACTGACCGTGTCAGAGGCGGCGGCCGTCACCAACTCCTGAAGAGCGCGCACTGACAGCGCCTGCTCAATGACGAACACACAGGCGGCCAGATCCGGCGGCTTGTTCTGAAACGAACCCCGCGTGACGTCACGAAGAGTACGGCTGGCATGGCACATCTTGGGGAAACTGCACAAAAGAGCTGCCCCCGTTACACGGGACGGGGGACTCATGGTGAAATGAAACAGTCCAGCCAAACATCTACCCAAAGCACATCTGAATTGCAATGTTAATGCAAGAACGTTTTTCGTTTTCCAGTCATTTATCGTTACTAGAGTCGAAAAACGTCCTACCGTATTTTCTACAACTTGCAGCATTCATTCATTACGACGCCCCCCCCCCCCCCCCCCCCCCGGTGGTGACGGATAAACGAGCGCAGCTGCACGGCATCGGCCACTCACCCGGTCTGCGATACCCTCCAGGAAGCAGGTGCGGTTGCCGAACCCCTCGGCGGCCAGGCAGACGCGCTCTCCCGTGGCGTTACACGAGAGGCACACCATATCCTCCTGTAAACGACACAAGGACACAAGTGAAAATGTGAGGGTACTATGAGCACACGATCGTGAGTTGGGTCGCTCTCGCTGTGATAGGAGTTCAAGTTTTATCGACTAGAAAGCCGTCTTTATAGGTGATGCGGGGGACACGGATAATAAAGCATTACTGTATAAAACAGAAAATGCATCATACTCGTAATTTACGAAATTCTTCTTAGCCGGACGCCGGCCCCAACTTGAACTGGAACGCGTATATTCGGATGCAGTATGAGCAGAGCATGGGTCCCGAAAAATTCCTCAGAAACTAGAGAAATTCTCGGACACACACGACGGGTACCATATGAATGCGGGTGAGACTAAATGCTTACTTCGAAATTTAAGCTGCGTTGCGGCATTGGCGGTTATGTGCGGCGTGTATGCCGCATGATTAGTAAGCGGCGACCACTAAATTAAAAACTCAATAGCTTTGACCTGTTTTCAATGGATAACACTGCATACCAAAAATGTCCATCGCTCTCGTCATAGGATATTTAGATTTAAATAACTAACTTATCTACATCATCGTTTTGAACCAAATTAATACTTTCAACTTGACCCTCGCCCGTATAGGTGTTTTTTTTCCAGCCGCGAACGTATAAGGTATAACCCCTTGCCGTTTCGCTCCTGATCAAGCTAGAGCTTCGCGGAAAAAAACCAGCGTGTTGCCCGTGACGAGAGGAAGCCGATGATACCCAATTTTAAGGTCCTAGGTCATCGGTTGACCTTCCAGGTCAGGTCAATGACCCAAAGGCAGGAAAATTGGGACCTGTTAGAACGCTGGACGTGGTGATCGTGGGACCTGAAAAAGTTGCACCTCTATGTAATATGTGGGTTCCATATACTGTGTGACGTTCCAAGAACTATTTGGGAAAAGTTGCACCTCCGGAGAGACGGACGGACGGACGGAGAGACGGATGGACGGACGAAGAGACTGATGACGGACGGACGGAGAGAGTGACTGATGGACGGACGGATGGACGGACTGAGAGACGGAAGGGCGGACGGACGGACGGACGGACTGAGAGACGGAAGGGCGGGCGAACGGACGGAGAGACGGACAAAGAGATGGACAGACGGACGAGAGAGAGAGAGAGAGAGAGAGAGAGAGAGAGAGAGAGAGAGAGAGAGAGAGAGAGAGAGAGAGAGAGAGAGAGAGAGAGAGAGAGAGAGAGAAGAGAGAGAGAGAGAGAGAAGGGTGGTGAGAGAGAGAGAGAGAGAAGGGTGGTGAGAGAAAGGAGGATCAGATGAAGGAAAAGACTTAGAGATATGGATATTACTTGTCAGAGACCCGGGGAGGACGGGAAGGAGACTGATACCTAAAGAGAGGAAAGATGATCGTGAGCAAGGGGTTTGGGAGATACGTAAGGAGACAGGGGAAAATGAGATTTTATTGCTACGGTCCCAATAACACTTCCCAAAATAAAATATAATTGGTCGTAATTATCGAATAAGAATCGGAAATTGTCAATTGAACGTCTGATTTGCTTAGTGCTTACATCGATCCGCCCTATACCCTGTTTGACATGTTTGCACCAAAGCCAACTTGCAGGCTATACATCGAGCCAGTGGTATATACTATACAATAAATACATCTCTCCCGGTGGTATACCTGCATAGAGCCGAGACCTCCGGCTGTATTTTCCCACGATCAGCCGGATTGCAAAGCCGTGTATTTTTCGTCCGTTGCAGGCGGCCGGCGCAATCTCCGTGAAAGAAGCGCTCCAGTGACAAAAGCACGAGCAGATCGCCTAAATGCCGGTGGCCGCGAGAATTTCTCTAGTTTCTGAAGAATTTTTCGGGACCCATGCTCTACTCATACTGCATCCGAATATACGCAACTGGAACGGATGTCGGTCGAAGTCGACATTTCCTGTTTAGTTCCAGCATTTCGCCACTGCAATTACCATGGCATAGCGCAACCCCTTGAATTAAAATGTGGTCAACGAAGAAGAATTATTAATTATTTTGTTTGAACTAGGTATTTACAGCATTCACTCATTACGACGTTCATGCACTCATTCATTTGAATGAATCGCGTGCCTTTTACAAAAAGTTATTTTGAACTAATGGCGCCGAATAAGCAAACAAAATGATAACTAAAATACTGCAACATTAGCAGTGCACTTATCTAAATCGTAGGTATATACATCGTAATAAGGTTTCAATGCACGACTCCCACGTGGAAGTAAGATGTCGACGTACCAGCATGTGAAATACTCGTGAGATATCTGAAGGCATGCGAAATTCCACGGAGCATGCATTGCAATGCAAGACCAGGGTATATTGATGCAAGACCACATTTGTGAGAAGAATAGGGATAGGATAGGTATGTGAAATATGAACGTTTATTTCCAATCCAATGTTTTATAATTGGTTCAATCGGCAAGAAATATAATATGTATGAGACATCATGTTTTCATATTAACTAAAGTGCATTGCACAAAAGCCCGGTCAGGTCAAGGTCAGTGGCGATTCTAAGGATCGCCCGGGGGCGGACGGGCCGGCGAAATGGCAGAAATGTGCCGTTGCCGCATTTCTGCCGGCTGGGCCGGGCACGGTGCCAATTCCTTCGGACGCTGCCAAATGTCACGGATTCCTAACCGACACGACCTCAGGGGCTAGGAGGGAGCGCAGCCGGCATGGGAAGGGTAGCAGGGCTGTGTTGCCACGCCGCCGGCCGCCGGACCGCGATGACCTGTGACACCCGGTCCTGGGCGAGCCTGCTATAGCACAGGTGCCGTCTTCTCTGCCCATGGTTCCACTTTATATAATGTCCCCACGCCACGGCCCGAACAGTAATGAAAGGAAACACAGGGCACACAAGGACTGTCGAGAACTTATTTGATGGCGTGGTAGTGTAGCTATACTATAAAGTAAAAACACAATCAATCATGCCCCGCCGAATCGTGATCTTCGGGGGACACGATCGACCACTACTTTTGTCAACCCGTCAACGTTCATCTGTTTCACTGATTCCATCTGGGCTGACTCGGCGTCGATCCCACTTAGCCCGTCGCCCAGTAACAGTAGGTAATTAGGTAGGGGAGAGTGGGGTAATTTGGCCGCTTTTTTTAGAAAACGATATAACTTAAAATTGACGACACATTTCTGCATTTTCTCAACACTGGCAGGTGTCGTATTCATTTTACTTTACTGGACAGTGAACTTGAAATGATAGAGTAATTACTTATATTGAAATTGTGACGTATTACAAAGGTCTGCAAGGCGGCCAAACTGCCCCACTAGCAGGGTTATTTGGCCGGGGGTGTGGGGCAATTTGGCCGGTGTTAGTTTGCGGTCGGGATTTTCTGTTATATTGCGATTCAGCTTCAGATTCAGCAATGACGTGTGTCCTATGACGCATTTGCCGCATTTTGGAGGTTGACCCAGGGGTCACAGGGGTCAAAATAGCCAAATTAGCGGCTCTAGATGCGAAGACAGTTTTTTACGAATAACTTTTGAAGTAATCAAGCTAGGCCAAAACTTCGAGTACCATCGTAATTCTCTCGTCAGTCCGCATCGAAAGATATATGTGTTGACCTTGAGAAGTCAAGGTCAAAGGTTGACCTCAGGTCACGTTGCATATGGTCGCTTGACCTCAAGGTCACGTGATTTCAAGGCCATCATGCATATCATTCGATGCGCCTTGGCGAGCTGAACAGAATGAGACCATTTGTGCGGCTGTACCATTTTCATGTAATGATTTATTAGCAAAAAACGTTTGGTAACCTTTGATGACGTCACATGCTCTTACAGTTGACCAATCGGAAGTAAGGCATCAAAGTAGTCAAAGTTTGTCATGAATCATGTCATTTATGGTACAATTGACCATGAAAACTCGGCCGTCCCAGCATATAGACCATGAGCGCACCGGCCAAGTTGCCCCGCTAGTCCCGGCCAAATTACCCCATGTTGTCATTCTGAAAATTTTTGTCTATAAAGTCATCACGGCTATACGGAATTAGATAAAATTGCTCTTGGAGCCGCTGAACACCCCCAAGAATGGCGCTATAATGTCTGAATTCGTTTTTAGCCCAAATACTACATGTTATACAACTTTGTAAACAGAAGTAAAAGTTACCATTTTCTAATGAAATTAACGTTTTATTAATTTTGAATAAAACTACGAGGCGCAAAGTTTTGACATTTGTCCTCCAGTTATTTCTACCCATGACAAATGAATAGAGACTAGAGCTATTTCACTCACTTTTATTAGACAGCGTACAGGTGGGGGCGGCCAATTTACACCACCGGCCAAATTACCCCACTCTCCCCTATACTGAACTGACCGTTCGGAGGAATGACACGTCATCCTGCTCGGAGCCGCCCTCGTTCTCGGCCATGGCTGCCGCGGCCGATAGCGCTCGGCGCGGCCCCGCTCAGAGCACTCCGCCCGATCACAGCACGTCCTCGTCCACCCTGCGTTCGCACCACTCCTCCGCGCCCCACGCGCTCCACTCGCTCGCTGCCCTGGGGCGACACAGCGACCGACGGAGCCGCGGGCGTCGGTGCCGTCGGGCCCGCGCCCCTCCCCCTCCCCTCTCGGCGATCTTCCTCGGCAGAAATAGCACCGTCGTTCGTCGGTCTGTGCACGTGCTCCCACCGGCACCGACGGCGGACAGCCCGCTCCGCGGAGACTACCTACTTGCCGGCGTCTGGTTACATGGGCATCGGGCATGGCTGAACGAGGCAGGCAGTTTGATTATGAAGATTCTAGTCGACCACTCATTCGTTGGTGACAGCCATGCTTTCAGAAAGGAATACCTACTAAGCCATAAGATGTATATAAATGTACGTTACTTAATACTTTATGCATAAAAATTGACCTACCTACTTATTTACCCATGAACGATCACTGCGATGTCAAAATAATAATGCCGGGAACAATAAAACCGGAACCGTATAGGTATAACCAGACTGCATTTATTTGGGTCCGACCGGAATCGGAACTTGCTAATAACTGGGCAATAATCCCTTCTTCTTCAAACCGCCGTCCGTTCGAACCAGACAATAGCCGTTTTCACGACGGCCATCTGGTACACATTTGGTGCACATCTGGTACAGGATGAGGTGCAGATTTGGTCAAATCAGGTTCAGTGTGTCTCTTCGCAGCTATCAGCTAGGGTTGCACCAATTTCTTATATGCCTGCTTTGTCATATTATCAGAGAGCATCATCGATTAAAACACTGAAATAAATTCATAAAATGAAGATATTTGCCGTAAAAGAAATTAGGTGCAGATTTGTTCAAATCAGGTGCATTCGCCGGATAGCCCGTCGTGAAAACGGCTAATAACTCGGACCTTCGGCTCGGACCGGGCGATAACTCGACCCGACCGTCTTCGGCCCGGACCTCGAACCAAGTCGTGATCACTGATCGGGCCGTAGTCCGTACCCATTGCTCATTGCTGAAACTGGACTCCTTTGGCTCACCGCAGGCACGTACCCAGGATTTCGCCCAAAAGGGGGCCACCTGCCCGGGTCACCCAGCGCAACCCAGCGGCCCAGGGCCCCAAGGCCCAAGGGTCAAGCTAGGTGGGGGCGCATCCAGAACCTTTCGATGCGTTTCAGAACCAAAGCACAGTGGGTCTGTTCCCTTGCAGACGGGCCCCTCTGTAACGGTATAAGCCCTGAAAAATGGGGAAAATTGGCAGGCAAAATCAATATCAATTTTGTCTGAACCTTATCCAAAACGTAGCTGATGATTTTTTCCGATTTTCCCGCAGCATGCCAGATACCATTTGGAAAAAAAAATCACACTACTGCTGCACCAAATTTTCAGTTCATTAATATTTCGCCTTTAAGTCTCATTAATTCATGTTTACGTTATTTGTACGCATTGTACGGCTGTGTACGGCTTTCGACTACGCATTGGTAATAAATGAGGAAGCCGAAACTACTATGACGTCATATTAATTTATGTGTGAATTTCAGCTCAATACTCACATCCTTGAATAAAAACCGCGGCAAATGTGGTGGTACGGATTCATTTTTCCCCGCCGCGCTGGTGTGTGTTGGGAAAGTTAGGAAGTTAGGTTGCATTATTTTGCATCGAACTCTTTTTAAAACACATTTAAAAAGTTGCAAGAGTCCAAGGCCATACATAGGCAAGGCAAGAATCCTTAAATATTTGTCGGCAATCGACGTGTGTCGGACAGGAAGCTAAGGCGGCCTTGAAGGCATGGCAAGATGAATTTTAAAAAAAAAACTGGCCCTCGTGACCTTTGATGTGTCTACTATTTCTTAATTGTACCTGTACTACCTAGGATTTAAGCCAATATGTATAGCACTTAAATTTCACAATTTGTATTGAACAGAGGGAATTTGAGGATTGCGTGAAATTGTAAACCTGTGGTGGATTTAAAATGTGATATTGGACGACACATCTACTTTTCCAGGCTTCATGACATAATGATAAAGTCAGAGGGATTAAGGCTTTCATTTCTCTAAGTTCTTTTAAACCCTTTCATTTTTACTCCTTGTGTTACATTTTGGAACTTCAAACAGACATTTTTATTGTTAATTGTTATTTGTTCACTTGTGCAGTTATGCATGCAAAGAAAAACAATCTATATTGATATTACGATTTTTTTGTGAATTTGGACATTGCAGAAGGGGCATTTTGAGGTTCTGTTCATTCCCTTCCCAGCTAAGTTACAAGTGATCCTTCAATTTTAATGCAGATCGAGATGGCTTAAAATTAGGCACCTAACATGTGCTGATTGTGATGCCTTATTTCAGAGCTGAAATAGCTGTACCTACCTCAGTCAATTTTCCTTCTTTGTTTGAAGTGTTTTGTGCTGAATGAAAATGGTTGATGATGCCACCTACATTTGAATAACAAATGTTATTACTTTAATAACTATGTTTTCTTCATTCTTTAAACAAGGTTATTGCAGTACTGATTCTACTTGCTCCTATTTCCATTCATGCTCAAAGGATGTCAATTCATAACAGAATGCCTTGCACCAAAAACAAATTTATGTTATGAAATAATGAAATATTAAATCAAGTGAAATACAAGTTTTATCCTGGTGTAATTTAAGATGGCATGCATGCATAGTGCCTGGTCATTTATTTACATGATTGAGTTTCACAATAATTAAAGTAAAGCATTTGAACGAATAAACTAGACAGATAGATAACTGACACCTAATTGCCATTATATTATCAAGTATCTTGTGTTGCTGAATTGCATGCCTACATTACACAAAATCATCTGCAGTACAATCACTGTCACAGTCAGACTTCAGTACCATGCTATAAGTTTATACTTTGTCTGTTGTCACGTGCCAATTTTTTGCTCACCTTGCAATAGTGAAGCTAACTCATTTGGAATTATCACAGACATGGTCTTGTTTAAAGGTCAAGTTCTGATGTTTCCCAATCTGGCTTCTTTAGGATGTTTAGCACTTATGGGAAAAGTTGGTTAAATGACTTAATACTCTGACTTGAATATCCATTCATGTCTGTAACCCAGGTCATAGGACCTAGATAGGATAGGTGGTAGCCTTTTACCTTCATGGTGTTTTACCCCGTAGCATTGTGAATTTATTGAAACTCCTAACTAATTTCTATGCTTTCAGAAATCAAAATGGACTTCATGTCTGAAACTTCATCTTATAAAGATCAGCAAGCTGGCATTTTAACTCTCCCTCCTGAGGTCCTTGAGCTCATTATCAGCTACCTGCCATATGAGACAGTCTCAAACATCAGATTAGTAAGTACATTTATATTATATAGGGAGTATGCCGGGATTTCAGGCTGGATGAACCTTTTTTGACTTATTATTACAATGACTTTTTTATTTGGTTGTGTGTGATCTTCAACTAGTTGATTACTTTACGAAGATTCTTTATTACATCATTTCCATCGCCATCACTCCACTTGTGCAGGTATGCCGCGCCTTCGAGCGTGCCTGCCGTCACCGGCTCAACCAGGGCTTCTCGCGCGCGGAGCGGTACGTGCAGTCGGCGCTGAAGATGTTCCGGGCGCAGCTGCCGCGCCGCGAGTCGGAGCGGCGCGAGCACCCGCTGTCGCGGCGCGTGGAGCACCTGGCCGCCGTGGAGACTCGGCTCGGCCTGCTCAGCATGACCTACCGCCGGTACATGGACACAGACGCCTGCTGCTTCATTCCCGGAAAGGTGCGTGAGTCGTGAAAGGCAGATCAGAGTGGTGGCTGTAGTCAGCCTAAGGGGCAGGTCAGATGTCAGCTAGATTATACAAATGTCAGTCTGTCTATGAGGGCATGCACCGTCGCATTATATCTTAGTGAGTCTAATTTAAGTTTCAGTTTATCTCAATTCTGAATTCTGAGCGTATTTTAGGGTGATTACAGGCCACAGCTTAGCACTGTTGGTCTACGTCGGCATACAATTAAGGTACTATGAAAGATATGCATAGTAATTGTGATTCCCCTTCCGTTTCACACCTCATGCCAGGAGTCCTTCCAAGTTCCAACTAGCCTGAGCGATGTTTGGCCGCAGTTTTTATCAGCAGGCTGCGAGTCTGCTGCTATTTCTTGGCTCCTTATGAAGCAAATTCATGTGTTCTATGCATTTGACCATGAGAGGCCAAGAAACGCCAGCAATTAACTTCCTTATATGGGAAAACCGACAGCATGCTGGTAAAAAACAGCGACCGAACAGAGCTCTGGTCAGTGTAACTTGCGAGTGGTTCAGCTGGTCGGTACAGTGCCCGCTGAGCCCGGTACCTCTCCTCGACAGGTGCTGGACGAGGTGTTCCAAGTGGTGCGCTATCTGAAGGACGCGCGCACCGTGGAGCGCTCCTCGTTCACTGTGCTTCAAGAACTCCGCGATATCTCGTCCATGGCCATGGAACACTTTGAGGAGCACATCGTGCCGGGCCTGAAGCGGTGCGAGACTCGGCCCCGGCCGCTCTCGCTGCTCAGCCTGTTCTCCGGCGCCGCCAGCGGCGGCAGCGGTGAGTGCTCGGTGCCCAATGAAACCGGTACCGCCCTGTCTTTGTGTCGTCATTCACCCATGGTCACGCCGACCTCGTAACTTTCATTCGCAGCTTTTCTTTCGTAGGAATACATTGCATCCTTTTAGGGAGGTGTTTGTTGATTAGTTTGCGATAGATAGAACCTCCGCAGCCATCGTTGTGTTTCCCCACCCATTTGGTCGTAATGTATCGAAAGCCGAGACATGCAGTTACCAAACTCACTGGCTGTTTTATTTTTGTTATTTGCATGGTCTTGAATATTCTTGCGTAATGCACATATTTTTCCGACACAGCTAACACAGACTGGGCCCATTGTGTTGATGATAAAAAGGAGTTTTTCAATTTTGCCTATATACACCTTTGCTTCTTAGAAACCCGGTGATTACAGGTCAATGTTTGTGAACTAATTCGGAATCGTGTCTCTCGGACATCTCCTGACGCCTGATTTTCAACTGCGCACCCTCCGCTCTGCCTCCAGACGGTGACGCAGGCGTGGGCGATGCCGGCTGGCCGGGAGCCTCTCTGGGCAACCTGCTCAACTCTCAGAGGGCCGCCTCGGAGGCTCGGAACAAGAGCATCAACGTGGTGGAACACTCGGTGGCCAAGCTGAACCAGCAGGTATGGCCGAGATGCGTTGATGGCTCTGTGTTGCATTAGATGAGACCGAATAGCAGTGTTCTGCTTCGCTTAGCGTGTACTTATTTGTTTCGTTCACATTTTGATGCCATTTATGACATACCCTACGCTATATCCGTGCGTTGTCTCCATTATTACCTACGTACCCATTTCCGCGCGCTAGCATCGGCTATTGATGAAAGTAGCGCTGCAGCTTACGAATACGAATAAGGAAATCAGACGCCTTTGAGTAATATTCCAGTACATTATCATATTCACTTTGTCCCATGGGCGATCCCTAACCCCACACTTACCCCCGCTTCTCCCGCAGGTGTCCGCGCAGCGGTCTCGCTCCACTGCGCAGGCGCAGATTCTGGCCGAGCTGCGACAACAGATGAACGAACAGGCAGAGAAGCTGGCTGCCCAGGACTTGGTGATCGCCGACCTCACCACCAAACTGGGCCGGGTCGAGGAGCGGCTGCGCGCCTACACCGGCGAACCGGCCGAGGACGAGACGGCGGAGGGCGGCAGTGCCGACTCGGCAGGTCCTGCCGACACCAAACTGAGGAAACGGCCCGCCCGCGGCGCGGCGGCCGAACCCGCCGCCTCCGCCTCCAAACGGACCAAGAAGGCGTAGGGTGAGCTTTTCCGGGGCTGGCTACATTCCTTGCGGAGATGGGATCGCGAGGGATGGGGTGGGCGCGACTGGGAACGGGGAAGGGAGCGTCGGGTCGAGAAGACGATGAGTGTCTCGGCGTGGGTCCAGAGCGGCAGCTCATGCTGGCACTGAGCCGTGAACGATGTCGAACTGGCCGATAAGCCGCGCGGTACAGACGTGGCCGTTACCGCGGTGGAAGTGTGCGATCATCGAACGAGCGTGTAGTGAACCGGAGGCGTGTTTGAGAACTTTGCACTGCTCTTAAAGTTGCTGTGATGCACAAATTTGTATCAGTTGTGTGGCTTACGGAAAACGCTGACTGCTGTTGTGCAACACCGATGTTTCGTGTTTTTGTTGCGCCTTTAAACGGTGTCTCAGCGAATCTCGAGACGTCTGAAAAGTAATCCGACTCTCGTTTTCTAAGTGCAGCTTTCACGGAGCATATATGCTGGGGTGAATATGCAAGCATAATATGCGCGCATTGAACGTGATTGCTGACGTACCAGCGGTATGTCGTGCATTGTAACCACGTTAACCGATAAACGTCCATACGCGAGTGTGTGCGGGTATATGATCCGCTACTCTTATTCTGTAGGTCAGCGATGTAGTAACTAGTAAGTGTAGGTAGTGAATCTGCACTGATGTATTTGACGAACGTTCTGCGAGCTTCCAATGACGAGCAGTGCGGTCGACATGTCTGCCTGCAAGTGTTGCACATACATATTCCCGAAATTGACGTGTATTTTTCTGTTCGATGTTGAATCTGTGTTTCCGTCAAGTGCGAGGGGGATTAACGTGCATCTGAGCTGCTCAGTAGTCAGATATCGGAGATGTGCTAATAATGCAAGTTTGAGGGAGCCTCCTGCCTCGCGGTGTTGGAGCATTGTTGGGTTGCATTGCTGCTCTCTGTCCCAATAACGGCCATAGCTAACTGCAACGCAGTTTTTGGGGGGAGGGGGGGGGGGGGGTGAGAAGGATCTTTCGGTCTAACGACCAATTCAGGGCCGAAAGGCAATAGGAGTCGTTCAGTAGGAGACGTTGGTCTGGGAGGGTACCCTGGTGCTCCGCCGGGGTTGAACGCATCACGTGGACAGGCCACCCAGCCCCGCTAAATATCACCGCACCCGGCTACGGGCCTGCTCCTGGGCTGAAGCTACCCGCATGGGACAGGGGTGACCGCCCAGCCCGGATCGAGGGTTGAGGTGTGGAGGAGAAATATTTGAGCACCCTGAGGATGGAAAGCACGGTGCGGAGCACACCGCACTGATGCATTATGGTTTCTTATGCGTGACCAAATTAAGTTCAGCACACGGAAGTGACCTAAAATAGTGTCTTTAACTTTTAAGGATAGATATTGCAAATTGCAATACCTATCCTTAAAAGTTAAAGACACTATTTTAGGTCACTTCCGTGTGCTGAACTTAATTGCAATCTGTCATCGCTCATCACTCGCATCGCCTTTGACCTTTTGCTCGGAATGCAAAGATGTAGTCGGTGTATAGGTGAGGTACCGCTGGTTACCACGAAAATATTATTGCTGTACCTTTCTATATAGTAACAAAGCCACATATATGCTAGTTTTCCAAGCATGCAAATAATCCCAATGACTGCAGCTGTTTATGTGGCGTGAAACTCCATCACGTAGATTTGGCAGTGTTTTTGGCATCTACAAACCGAAAAGCCCCGCCCCCTGAAGCTGAGCCACGCGTCTGTAAAGGGAACCAATTACAAGTCAGAATTCGTGTGACGTCATCCTTTGAATATGGCGTCGTCCATGAGCGCTGGCTCTAGGGCCGTTATTGCTATTTCTTGTATATTTCTGGTTTTAGGGCTTTCTCATGGAAAAGGTACATTGAAACACATAGGAGAAGATGATTGGTCTCAACTCCTCGACGGTGAATGGATGGTGGAGTTGTAAGTATGCGGAAAAGTCTGTATCTGTCATGCGCAACTTATGCCTCAATATTGAATACTATGATGATAACTTTGTTTTTGCCTTTGTGAAGAGACCTTGAAGTATGTTTGCCAAAAATATATTAATTTCTTCTTATTTCATTCAAAAGTCCTTAGGAAAGCCGAAAGGTCACTATTTTGTTATGGATTTGCTCTGAAATGCTAGATAGGATGCTAGATAAACCAAGAAAGAATTGGAATGTGATTTTCAGGACACTACTTTAATTTGCTGTTTTGGGTTCTGCACAGAACTGCCACTGATTGGAACAGGTTCAGTTATTTGGAAAAACCATGACCTAGTAATGATTAAGGTCACTTACATTTGCTCAAGCAAATCTTGGACAACGTAAATATTTAGTGTTTTGTATTCACACAAAGTCATGCATTACATATTGTCAAGTGTCAGTTCAGTATGCATTGCAGCATAATGATCTCCCAATAATTTGCAATACCAATACCAGGGAACAAGTAATGGTAGATGAATGTCCCGAACTCAATCTGACAAAAAAATGTCTTTGTCCAATAGTTATGCACCATGGTGTCCAGCATGCAAGGCTCTTCAGCCCATCTGGTCTGAGTTTGCCACCTGGAGTGAAGACTTGGAGATCAAGGTCGGAGCTGTGGACATCACTGAGTCGCCAGGCCTCAGTGGGCGCTTCATGATAACTGCTCTACCTACTATCTTCCAGTGAGTTCAATCTGTTTGTATTTTTAGATAGGTACTTGCAGAATCATAATTGTATTACCCTCAGATGTTTGAAAATGTACCGTAAAATGGGGTGTTAAAGGGACCCTCCCACCTTCAAAAAAGTTTATGAATTGGCATGAAAGTGATGTCGCTCGGTTCAGAAAGAGCAAAAACGAATATCTACCAAATTTCACCGAAAAATATACACCGGTTTTCAAGATATTAGACTTTTACTTTTGTTTACTTTTATTGGGATCTCCGCTGTTTCTAGCGACTTTATTTTAGAAGTGCGGCGTTTGCGGCAGATGTTGCGCGCAAATAGCATATACCACCGCGTGCTACAAAACGTTTTAGTCAAACATTTAAAAATCGTTAGATATTTGCGCTGACGTCACACATTCAGAGGGGTATTCCTAAGCATTAGCCCCTCTGAATCAAAATGCTGCAATTTTGAAATTCAATATTACCGATTTAAGGCATTTCTCGATGTTGTGAGTGCCGAAACCGGTAATTGTGAGCCAGGGACCCCATTTTGGCTATCTCAACTCAAATCTAATGTTAAGGTGGGAGGGTCCCTTTAAGGGACAGTTTTGAGGTGTTTTGTTATATAACTCAAGAAGGGTTGGAGATAGAAGCATCAAATTGTCAGCATTTTATGTGGAATTTGGTGCTTTACATGCCTGCCACATTAAAGTTTTTAAGATTTATACCTGCATATTATTTTTTATTATTTTTCATCACTGTCCCTTAGCACCCCAATGTGGGGTGTTAAGGGACACCTATATTATTCCAAGAAATGGTCATCAAATGCCCACAATTGGGGTGTGGAAGGGCACACAATTTATTTATTGAAATGTTTTGCATATTCTGTCATAAAACAAGTCAGGTTCATTCACCACTAATGACCATTTTAGCCAATTACGTGTAATGCAGTTTACGCTTGTGGAAAATGTGCTAATTATAAGGTAAACAGAACTAAAAAGTAATCTTCTGTCATTAATAAAAACCCATGTTGAAGCTTGTCACTTGTCATTATGTTGCCCTCTTTGTTTTAGCCTTTTTATGATGACATCACATTTACTTACATCAGTCTCCATTGACCCATCATTGTAAAAGAGAGTGTTGAGATGTTTTGTTACATAGCTTAAGATGTGTAAGAGATAAAAGCATGAACTTGCCAGCATTTTATGTGGAATTTGGTGTTTTCCATGCCTACTTAATTAAATTATATTTAGATATTATTTTTTATTTTTTTCTTCCCTGTTCCTTAGCACCCCACATCCACCTCAAAATATGCATGTATCCGGAAAAGAGGAAGAGGATGATGAATGAATGGGTGGATTTGCACAAGTTTTTCAGGAAACATGTGCAATACATGTGACAATACACCTATGCATTCATTTTCCCTGTACACCCACTAGTTTATGTGGTACACACAGAGTTTTGGAGATGTTTCAATTTTGTGAAAATGTAGCATGATTTTCAAATCCATTTTTGAACCAAATCACTTGCATGAAAAACCATACCATTTTCTCCTATGGTCAAGAGCAAAACAGTGTCAACTACCACACTGAAGTTTTTATTGAACCTTCTCAAATTAGGAAGTTAATATGACTCAAAGTTTTTCCCATGCAACTGTCCCTTAACACCCCACTGTCCCTTAACACCCCATTTTACGGTATGTGTATCTGTCACTTGAACTTTTCAGCTTCAGATATTATTTGTATAGGGCCATCTGATTATCAGTTTTGTGTTGTAACAGTTAATTTAAAATTGTACATTTGAGATTCTTACTTTCTTACAACATTCCAATGACATGTTTGGTTTCCCTTCATTTACATTGTCTTACCACTTTCAGTGTAAAGGATGGCATTTTCCGTCAGTACAAGGGCTCTCGTGACCGCGAGCAGTTCATCAGCTTTGTGGAGGAGAAGAAGTGGCAGCAGCTGGAGACCGTGTCCAGCTGGAAGGCACCCGACTCTGTGCAGATGTCCGTCCTGGCCCAGTTCTTCCGGCTCTCGATGGTGTTGCGGGTGAGTCCTGTGATTGTCTTGCCATTCTGCAGTTTTATTTGGCAGAAAGTTACATTGATGTCTACCGTAACTTAGTTGGGAGTGACTTGCACCAGAGTTGATGGGTTTTGACAGTTTGGTTCAAGCTGCATCAGTGCCAACTATGTGTGTTATGGAAGCCAATTACACTTTACAGTCTTTTGTCTACAAGCCAGCTGCAGTCCATACTCCATAATTTACAAGTCAGATGAAGTTGGAGTGCAAGTCATACCATTTTCCATGAAGTGAACACTTTTACTGATGAATTCTTAACTAAAAATTGTTACATGCCCGTGGCTAATTATTGCAACTGTCCGACATCGTGTACATGTACATACCGTACGGGTGCCGATGACTTCTGCGTCCTTTTCGTAACCCCGCCCCTGCGTCCATCCCGGCAGAACGTGCACACCTCTCTGACGGAGGAGTACGGCGTGCCCGTCTGGGGCAGCTACCTGCTCTTCATCCTGGCCACCGTCATCATCGGCGCCCTTCTCGGACTCCTGTTCGTCTGCTGCATCGACGTGTGCTGCGCGCAAAAATCGGGCGAGCTGCCGCCGGAGATCACCAAAAAGGACGACGACGTGAGTCAGATGACGGGGTCCGACTTCCGAGTGTCTCAAAGCTGGGCATATAGCGTATCGTAACGTAATGCGTAGTGAGTAGGGGATAAAATATTTCGCCCCATGGAACCTCGAAGTCGCTTGGGGCTAGCTTTCTCCCATTCTCGATGAGCTGGCCAAATACGCTGGATTTTGATGAAGAAGCCGGTGGAGCTACTTCGCCGTCTACGGCTGAGTCAGACTCTTCTGCCGGGCCAGACGTGCGTCCTGCGACGCACCCATCGTGATGGGGACCAGCTTCAGGAGGGGCTGTGGCGAGGGTAGCGGCGATTCGACACGTGTAATAGCAGCGTGCTGCTATTACCGGTGAAACAGGCCCTGTTTGGACTACTCGTATATTGATTATTTGGCATACGTTTCGTTAGTACGGTATTTCCTGCTTTCAATACCCATAAGTTTTTTTCTGTTTTTAAGTTATTTATTCAAATAGATTATCTTAAGCAGTCACCTTCTCGAGCATTGCGGGACCTATTGGTTTTCAACATAACTACCTATGTTATGACCGAGGGAGGCTAGTACGACCTCCTTGTCGTTTTGTCCTCGAAGAAACTAGAGCCTCACGGAAAAATAAGCGAGCGGGCCGTTACGAAACGCAGCGATTAGTACCCATTTTTTTTTTTAATTTTAAGTCAACTAGTGATTATTTCGGGTCCAGTCAACAACCAGGCAAAATGGTCGCAGGGCAATGACTTGATACCATCGCTTTGCCTGTCATAGGTCGTCGAATGGTCAACTTTTTTGTCGGTGAAGCTGCATATCATTCGATTCGGCCAATCGTTCTGCATTCATTTGAGCCTTTCACGACTCTCTTACTAAAAATCGTTTTGGTCGCGATTTATTGACCAAAAACTCCGATGACCTCACGTGACCTTAGTGAAAAAACCGTCTGGGGCGTTCCACGACAAATCGACAAATAAAAAATTAAATTTGCACCCTCATATTTTATTTTTCGTTGAAAACTGGTGTAAAGGGTTGTGATGGGCGGGAAAGCCAGCTGTGGCAAGGATTTTTTTCTTCGAACAACGGTTTCCGAGATATAGCCTCGGGCAATTCCTTGAGGTCGCGCTGCAGCCCTATGTTTGGCGGCCTATAACTCAAAAACTATTGGTTTTCTATGATAAAAACTTTATATGGTTCAACTCACAATCAACCAAAAAACATTTTGGCTATCTCGGATTTTCAATTTTTGAAAATTTTGATCACGTGACCTTTTGACCTATTTTTCGAAGAGTGACCTTGATATTTTCCCCACTGAAAGTTGCAATTTTGTCTGATGACGATTAAAGCCTTATCAATTGTCATTCATATGCGAAAATAAAAAAAGTGGATATCGCCCCGCTTTGACCTCAGGTCAGGTCATTTTGATGACCTGTCCATTATTACGAGCGGGAGCGGCAGCGAGATCTCGAGAATAAAGCAAGATAGCGACAAGCGGTAAACGGTGCAGGGTACACACGGATAAGGTCTATAATATTTAGTGAGGTCATTTTCAGGTCAGGTCAAAGATGACGTCACAGGAGCAAAATGGAAGTCAAAATTGCGGCACTACATATATATGAAGTTTTTCTCGAATAACTTTCAAGGTATCCCGGCTAGAAACAAACTAATAGCACCATCGTGATCCTCTCGTCGATCCGCATCGAAACATATATATGTTGACCTGGAAAGGTCGAAAGGTCAAAAGTTGACCTTAGGTCACGTGACGAGTGGGAGCGACAGCGAGATCTCGAGAATTAAGCAAGATAGCGACAAGCGGTAAACGGTGCAGGGTGCACACGGATAAGGTCTATAATTTTTACTGAGGTCATTTTCAGGTCAGGTCAAAGATGACGTCACAAGAGCAAAAAGGAAGTCAATACATATATATGAAGTTTTTCTCGAATAACTTTCAAGGTATCCCAGCTAGGAACAAACTAATAGCACCATCGTGATCCTCTCGTCGATCCGCATCGAAACATATGTATGTTGACCTCGAAAGGTCGAAAGGTCAAAAGTTGACCTTAGGTCACGTGACCTAAGGTCAACTTTTGACCTTTCGACCTTTCGAGGTCAACATACATATGTTTCGATGCGGATCGACGAGAGGATCACGATGGTGCTATTAGTTTGTTCCTAGCTGGGATACCTTGAAAGTTATTCGAGAAAAACTTCATATATATGTAGTGCCGCAATTTTTACTTCCTTTTTGCTCCTGTGACGTCATCTTTGACCTGACCTGAAAATGACCTCAGTAAATATTATAGACCTTATCCGTGTGTACCCTGCACCGTTTACCGCTTGTCGCTATCTTGCTTTATTCTCGAGATCTCGCTGTCGCTCCCGCTCGTAATAATGGACAGGTCATAAAAATGACCTGACCTGAGGTCAACGCAGGGCGATATCCACTTTTTTTATTTTCGCATATGAATGACAATTGATAAGGCTTCAATCGTCATCAGACAAAATTGCAACTTTCAGTGGGGAAAATATCAAGGTCACTCTTCGAAAAATATGTCAAAAGATCACGTGATCAAAATTTTCAAAAATTGAAAATCCGAGATAGCTTAAATGTTTGTTGGTTGATTGTGAGTTGAACCATATCAATTTTTATCTTAGAAAACCAATAGTTTTTGAGTTATAGGCCGCCAAACATAGGGCTGCAGCGCGACCTCCAGGAATTGCCCGAGGCTATATCTCGGAAACCGTTGTTCGAAGAAAAAAATCCTTGTCACAGCTGGCTTCCCCGCCCATCACAACCCATTAGACCAATTTTAAGCAAAAAATAAAATATGAGGGTGCAGGGCACTTGTCGATTTGTCGTGGAACGCCCCGTCTGGGAGTGGCATAAGCCCCTCATCCCTACTCCCCCCCCCCCCCCCACACACACACATACACATTACACACACTTCTGTCGGCCGGGATGGATGAAACGTTTTGATTAGCAAGCACGTTTTGATCATGGATTGTCCCTTGTCACTTTGATACTCGATCCTGCCTGGTGCCTGGTACTCGATAGTGTCAAAACGTGACTGGTTTCCTCGTTGACGCAATTATCCTGTTCCGTTTTTTTTCGGCTGTACTCAGGATAAGTGTCAGCAAGTGATCTGTTCTGTTAATTTGTTGTTGAAAGGTGTGTGATAAACGCTAAACTGTAATTGACCTAAACTTCAAATGATCGTCGGGAAAATGTGGTTGATTAGTGGTAACGTCGCTGCATTCCAGCTACTGTAAGTTGATCGTCATGTCAGTTCTTTCTTTACGCGTGAGTGTTCTGTTGACGGACCGAATCCGTTCACAGGCCGCTAAGAAGCAGTCGGGAGATGGCAAAGATGACGATGAAGAGAAGGAAGAAGCAGAAGAGGAGGAAGAGGAGGAGGAGTCGGCTCCCAAGGAGAAGAGCAGCCCCGAGGCCCGGAAGCGACGCACGCGGAAGGCGGACTGAGTTGGTGTGTGGTGAATGCAGGTGTTCATGGGCAGCCGCGGGCCTCGCGCCGCCAGCGAGAAACTCACTACCAATGGTGGCCGGCCGGACGGCCGTCGGCGCCGGATTGTTGGGCTACGTATAATGTGTATGTTTGGTTGTTATCGTCACACTAATGGGTAGGCGGTCTGTCCTGCAGGCAGACTCCCCCGCGGTCACGTCTCACGTCACCAGTCACCACAACGGTGATTACTCCTATCTCTACTCTCCCTCTTCCAGTTTCTTCACCGCTGTCCAGTTTCCGTTGGCCGATTATAGAGCGCTGCATTCCGAGCTCGGTAGTGATACCAGAGGCTTATGACTGTGATACCGCCGTGGTAGCCGCCGCTGGCGAGCTGGCCCGTCCCGCCGCGGTGCGCAGTGCGGGACGGACGTGGCCTCTGGGTCGTCCTCAGCGTGCTCGTAATCGGACCGACCGCTGGCTGGCAGCTGTGCACTGCCCTGTGGTTCGCCCCGCGCCTCATCTCGGCTGTGGCGGCGCTGGGGTTCTGATTGTGGCCGTAGCGGGGGTGGTCAGACATATGTCACTGAGACAGTCAAGACAGTCGGCTGTCTTTCGAGACTGGCCGGAAGAGTGCAGATTTACGCGTCGGTACCGTCCCGTGTGGGGTGCGCCTGGGGTGCAGGATACATAAATGAAGACTGACGGGCTGCGCTCAGGCCGGTGCGGTGCGCACGCTTTTCTAACACCTCTGTGTAATGCGCTGACGCTGGTAGGTGCGGTAGGGCCTGTTGTATTGTCGCTCCCTTGGTCTGTTACATTGCAATTCCCTTACTGAAATACACAGTCTTTTGTACTGCTGATTGTGATGAACTATGCGACCAATGCATACACTGGATTCGTATCCTGACCTCAATTTATTTTTCCTTTGTATTATCAGTCGAGCTAAAAGAGTGATTTGCGTTAGAGAAAAGAAATATCAACTGGCGCCTCGGCAGTCGGATGTAACAGCTTTTTAGAGGTCGGAGTCGCACGAAATGGAAGTCATTTAGCCCTGGTATCTGGTCTCTGATTGCGGTCTGTGATCTTTAATCTCAATGAAACCCAGATGCAGTTGTCGGGCGGGCGGTGCTCCAGGATTTCCTAGTTCCTACTGTAGTGCCGCATTTCCATCTGGTCGCGACTTGGGTGTGTTGGGTGGCCCACACTTATTTTCGCCCACGTTCGAATACCGACGCGAGATGTCTGCAGTCGCGTTATCGCATCATTGCTTTTTGTTGGTGAATTTTGACATCGTCTCGAAAACTAGTGTATACAATTAGTCGAAAACCCATAGATATACAGACGGAAACCACACAAAATTTACTTTACTCACACAAAGCTTCTTTTGTTTCCACATCACTCATATGGAAACAAACAAATGCGGCATCAATGGCGCGAATGTTGCGTATAAAAACTGTTGTCAAAGGTGCGCAGAAAAATGTTCAAGGCAGAATCGTCAAGGTGATTGGACTATTTCGACTCTCAGATCACTGTGATTGGCTTTTATGCACCATCAGCAATACCTGACTAGCATATACGTTTTCTTCAAACACAGTTATAATGTTGACGTGGGATACGAGATGTTTTGTTAGGTACGGCAGTAACAGAGAGTTTATTTTAGAGTTTCATTTGTAATCATGCAATAGCGTGAAAATGGTTCATTCTATGATCTATGCTCTCAGAGGCTGGATAGCTTTTGTTGCATTTATCAGCATGGCAACTGCCATTAGATGCTATTTGGATACAGAAAACTATTTAGGCAATCAACTTTTTGCTGGAAGTCAAAAACACATGCCAGGTAAGTAAAGTACCTATGTTTAAGGGACCCTCGGTTCCCACCTTCAAAAAAGTTAATGGATTGGCATGAAAGTGATGCTGCTCGGTTCAGAAAGAGAGAAAACGAATGTCTTCCAAATTTCACCGAAAAATATTCACTGGTTCTCAAGATATTGGACTTTTCCTTTTTTATTTTTGGGATCTCCGCTGTTCCTAGTGACTTTATTTGGAAGCAATAATTTGGCAGCTGAAAGTGCGGCACTTCATGCGCGCAATGCAGCATATAACCACATGCTACCAAACATTTTAGTAAAAAATTGGAAATCTTTAGATCTGCGCTGACATCACACATTCAGAGGGGCATTCAAATGCATTAGCCCCTCTGAATCCAAAGTGCTGCAACTTTGAAATTAGATTTTTTCTATTTGAGACATTTCTTGATGTTTTGAGTGTTCAAACCAGTCAGTTCAAGCCAGGGACCCCATTTGGCTATCTCAACTCAAAACTAATGTTAAAGTGGGATGGTCACTCTAAAATGGACAACATTGATTTTAAGTGTTTTTTTCTAGCTTGTAACAAAGTAGGAAAGCTTTTATTTCTGTTTCCACTTTCCCTGACAAAATGTGTGAATATATTCGGCCAGTGACAAAAGCTGTTGATGTATATGTAATTCAGAGCTACACAATTGATATATCCAACTATATTATGCATGTTGTGTAGGTCTGGAAGCTGGCATGATTTGAATGATAACTAAATCTGTTTGAACTTATGTATTTACAATGTGCCTGCTGTGTAAACATACAGATATTTGTACCTTTATTTCTTGTATATGGATAGTAAGTTAACAAATGTTTAACATTTTTCATGTTGCAGTGACTCCTGGCCTAGGAAGAATATTTGGGACCTTCCATGTCCTGCAGGCTGTCATTCTTATTCACAGTGCCTTCAGGATAGAATACTATCCGTAAGTATGCAATGTAATACATATATGGTGATGGTGTTATTAGCCATCAAAGATGCTAAAGGCTGGTGCTCATATTTTGAATCGCAATGCTTCATTCACTTGTTAAACATTCAATTGGTTACCTTTTCACCTTTCCACACTTGCTTTTCAGGGGAGTGTTATTGACATTTTATCCCTGAAATACCTGTTTTCTCACTTTCAGATTGATTAGTGCAGCAATATGCACTTTGATGATAACTATCATCTATTTTGGACTGGAGACTTTTTATTACAAGACAGCTTACTGTGGATTCACCACCCTTTTTCCTATTATTATTTCAGGCAAGTACCTTGGCTAAGATGGTAGAAAGTAGAAACATATGTTGTGTCATTGGTTTTCAATTAATTGCTTATCAACTTGAATGAATACGATAGCACCATATGTTCTTATCTTGTGTAAAAAGTGATTGCCAGTTGCCACTACTCATCAGAATCATTTTTCTGTCTGATTCGTTGACATGTTTCTTTAAGAAAGCAATTATCGTAAATGTTTCACTCTTTTCTCCTAAAAGGACAACATTTATGAGGATATTTATCCATCTTCTAACAAATTGCTGCTGGACGAGCCTCACGAGCAGACTCTCCGCGAAGCCCGCGCCCTGACACATTGCACGCTCCTTTTTTCGACCCGCAGTGGTGACAATTGTGTGGATCGCCTTTGCTCCGCGCTACCTCAAGGTAAAGGAAATCGACGAGGAAGAGCTCATGAAGGCCATGATGCCCCGCAAAAAGAAGTGGAACAAGAAGCGGGACTGAATGTGCCGCGTGGGTCTACAGCTGTGTGTTTGGTAGGCGTGGGGACGCGTCATCGGGACTTGTCGTCTCTCACCGAACGATTTTGTGCTCACGTGGAATGCTCACTTCTAGTCATAGGTTTACAGGGTGCCATCTTAGATCACAACGTCTAATCGGTTTTTAGATGCCTCGTTTGGCGCGAGATCTGACTTGTGTCCTATGCATATTGCTCGCTGGTCAGGGCATTTGACCGTCGTTGTTCAGTTGTGACTCTCTTTATGGATGTCAGGATTCACACCGTAATCTGGGTGTCAAGATGCATTGTGTGGAAGCTCGGCAATCGACACATATTTTAGTGATCATATTCAAGGTGCGGCCTTTTTAAAGTCATCTGTTCTGGTGAAGTCACATATTCTGTTCATTTCGACTAGATAATCGATAATTTATTTGCTGATCGTGACAGTTCATTCACTCCTGATGCCATCATCAGTCTGAAACCTTACAACAGCTGCCACTTACAGTAAGCCCGGTCAGCTGTCTCGCTGATCACTCACCGATCTTGTTGATCACGGTAAGCGTAGTGTCTGAGGCACCTCGACCGTTGTAGGTTGAATGTCCTGTCCCGGTGCGATCCAACCCCGCGTATGGGCCTATGGATGCTGCAGCGACCCCGTCTCTAGGGTGCCTTGCCGAGTGGGCCGGACTCAGCCGGTCTCTTCTCGCCCGAAGTATCACTTCGTCGCCCTCTCCAACTCGGAACGGGCCAACTGTTTTGGGACTGGTGAGAGAAGGGCGGTCGTTGTATGGTGTGGAGTTTTGTGCTTTAGTATTGAATATCGATCAAAGTTAACTGGTCATTAGCAATGTTTGAAGTGCTGTGCTGTACTGTGCTGGTTTAGTTTTGATAGCATGAGACTAGTAGCAAACGCTTGCTTTACGCGTATCTATATTGCACGAATTGAATATGCTGACGACAAAAGTAGGTGCACAAGCACTGAGCAATACTGCCGAAGAATTGAGTGGGTGTGCGGTTATTTATGTGTGAAATGCACGATAGTCAAGTGACGGTTGATAAATACATGACTGACACTTTTATCACCTTGTCATCCGATGTCTTTATGACCTCTGATCCAGGGAGGTCGGTTCTCTGTTTATTATAGGTATCTTTGGTTGTTTGCGCTATATGTGTGACAGCGTACCGTCGTTTGTAGGGATGCGGCTTCGTTGTGTTGAGACAAGATTTTGATCCTGCCACTTGCCAGTTCACTGAATTAAGTGGTGAAGATTGAAGAACATGTTTAACTCAATGGTGATGATCGTTCACAATCACGGCTCACTGCTAACCGCTGAGCGGTTGCCAGCCCCATCTGTGAAAATCTTGGCCAGCCCCTTCGGTTTTTCAACCTGCATGGTAAGCATCCCAGGTTGAATGTTGATAGAAACCGGTTTTGCTTTTCGGGGCGCTGTTAGTGTACTTTGAAACAGGGCGGCCCGGTTGCTGCCGTATGGCTTCACTCCAAGAATGGCAAGACTTTGGGTGACACGATTCCGTATAACGGTCCTGAAGGGATAGACTAAGCATTCAAACGATGGCATGACGTGGCACCGTACATGGAGATTGTATGCGAATTGCGAAACATGAGCGATGAGCAGGTACGGCCCTCCAGGTATTTAGTGGTTGGTTGCCAACATCACAATGAGCGATCTGCATTGCTGAGTAGGTACGTCTAGCGGCTGTTGAAAACCATTGCCGAAGTGTGTGCGCGAACCCTCTGATCATTTCTATTGAGTCATTTTACAGGAGTGTCTGTGATATTCAAAGTTATTACACCAAAATCAAAGCACATTGGCTAACCAACCACTCTTTTGCTGGAGGGCCGTACGTCACTCATGAAACATCTCTTACAGTCTGTGTTTTTATAACAGCACGGATATGGGTCGACGATGTTATCACATTCGCATAATTGTGTGGGCGGCTATCGTTATTGATCCGCCACCCGTTCGTCACCTGATGTATGTTCATGTGTAGAAATGATCTCATTTCTACACAGCCTCTCATTTGGCTAAGTGTTGCCGTCCGTTCGAGCTGGCCATATTCCTTTGGACGATCCAGTCATTTGTTCCGTGGACCGAGGCTTCGTTGCTAAACATGATTGCACTGAGAATCGTCAATGCTTGCAGGCTTACAAGGTGAGAAGCACCCGGCAAAATAGTTGAGCACACCACGTTTATTATGCTGCATACTGTGGATAGTGCGTTCACGTCGTTTACTGGTCGCAGTTTGTACACAGCGCAATTGTTATTCACCGTATTTTGACAGTCTATAATTTAGTGGTTGCTTCCTATTTGTTTGTTTTCTGACTAAGCTGACACTTCGTGACGCTGCTGATACGTTCATAGTTTGTCATCTCCTGTTCAATACTGCTAGAATCGGTGTCGGATCTTTTTGCTTTGCCAGTTTCTATGGCAACGTGACCAAATCGCACAACTTTTGGCCATTTCTCGTGCCCTGGTAAAATTCAAAACTTTGAATTGAGCTTCTTATGTCATGTATTATGTCGCACGAGAGAAAAATTCCACAAAAATACAGCAAGAACAAAGAAAGCTCTGATTTTCCTGAGGCCCTGAAGGCAGCCTTATGGTATCTCAGTGTGAGCTCAAATTCTGAACAGAAGCTTTCACATCGATGTCACATTTTATGAGTAAATCGCATTTGGTTTGGGGCGTCTGGGCCGCGAGGAGCGATGTAAGCGTGAATTTCCCAAAGCAAGAGGTCCAGGTGTGTTTTCATTTTCATAAAAAATGCTAGTCCAAGAGCTAGTCATGTTGTTATAGGAGAGGCCGAGAGCAAAGCTATTTCGATCTAAGAGGCTATAAGTTTCAGCTTTCACTTCCAAGTTCCACTTTCCAACTTTCACCATTGTGTTGTGGTGTCATCGTCGTGTTATGCTTGATAACATGCTTAGTTGGCATTTTGGGATGGTAGGTACCTACCTGCTAAACCAACTAATAATTATAATAATTAGTTGGTTTAGCAGGTAGGTACCTACCATCCCAAAATTACAGCTGTAATAAACATTGACTAAATCAACTGACCAACAGTCTACAAATTAATTCCAGCTATTGATGATTGGTTAAAACAGTTTATAAGTTGACAGCAAAGTTTTGGTGGTTGATTATGCTTCCATAATGCTTTATGTTGGGTTTGATTAGATAGTAGCTGGTTATCGCATTGATGCTAGCTAAAAATGTTTTGACAAAGTCCAGACTCTTGAAAAGTATGCTTTTTGCTCTTTTGGACATTGATTGTGATTGTAGCATAGAAATGAAAATATAGTACGTGTGGCACTGTAGCAATCTTACTTACATACAATTATTCGATAATAGCTTCATTACTTCATTTCAGAGAAGGAGCCATGTCCCTTGCACAGAAACTAAAAGACCTCTTCCCAACCAAATGGAGCCTGTTCATCTTCATTGCCTACATGGCTCTCTTCATAAATCAGGGTAAGCCAATTTTATTTATAAGATTCATGTTGTGTGGGGTACCTATCTAATATTTAAATGAGCTGTATCCTACCATTTAGTCAGCTGGACCATATTATTTATTTTTTATGGACAGGTTATATGATTGCACATAGCTGTATAGATGTTTTAAAGAAAAAATGGCTAGGGTTTTGTTTGGGGATGCCTGCTGGCTGCTACTGCTCTTTGATGTGGAGATTTGTACTTTACTTGACCTTATATCATGATGTTTATTACAATGATCTTGTTTCTGTAGGAATCCTGGTGACTGCTACAAAGAACAAGGACAACAGCTATGACTACAACACAGTGACTGTTGTAATTTTGACCGAGTTCACCAAGCTATTCATGTCCCTGGCACTGTATCTGCACAAGTGAGTATGGTACCAAATATTTAGTTCAAGCCTTAAGAGTAACATAATAAGTGTATGTATGGGAGTTTTGAGGATGTTTGATTTTTTGCTTGGCAGAACAAAACTAATAGGAAGGTATCCATGTGTATGCTTGTAGCATAAATACCATTGAAGAACAGCTGTTGCTTTAGTTCTGTGATGTATTATTAACCTTTGGTTAGGATAAGGCTTGTTTTTGTTCTATATGATACAGTTAATGACAGAATAGGTTGTTGCTAGAAGTATGCAACTGACACAGTGTCACTTCCATAATCCATTGTTCAATAATAGATACACCCCTACTTCCCATTGAGCTCTACGGCGCAGCTGGCATCCCATTGGAAGAGGAGCTTACACGTCAAGGCAGAGGATCGGAATAGGCGTGACTTCCTGTTTTTTTCGCATACCTACGCTAGTGAATTGTGTCGCAAGAATGCAATGGGTAAAAATGGCATTGTCGTTAGTTTTGGTTATAGATTCTTTATGTGTTTACTGGCTAATTTAAGATTATCATAGTAATTATTTGGTCATGCGTTTTCCTACAACAGCATAATTTTGAGTCGCATGTTCATGGGGCCATTTTTTAAGCTGGTCTTTGTGGTTAAAATAGATGCATACAAGGTGTTTATTATTTCAGGCAAAAATGGCAGCTATCTGCACTCGTCGAAGGGATCATTGCTAACCGCCGAGGTAAGTGTATTTTTAGTCATGGTGCGCACTCAAATCCATGTAGAGCAAGCAACCTTCAGAAGCTTATTTGTTTTCATTTGTCCGTGTTGAATTACATAAATGTCTCGTATCAGTTAATTCGCTTCGCACTGTCCCCAGTGTGGCCAAATGGATCATAAATAGCCACAAGCGTGACGATATTGTATGACCATGAAACTGATATTCTAATTGTACGGCCATGATATAGTGACGTTTTTTTCTCACTTACGTCACCGACAGCGTGCCTGCTGTACCTGGTGCCGGCCGTGCTCTACTGCATCTACAACATGCTGACGTTCGTCAACCTCAAGGCGTTCGACCCGACCACCTACTTCCTGCTGCTGCAGCTGCGCGTCGTCGTCACCGGCGTCATGTTTCAGGTCAGAGGGCTGATTTGTGTTAATGTGTGTGAGACTTTGGGTTAGGGACGGTAGGGAAGCACACCAGAATGGAAGCACAGTGGAATAGTTGGTGTAACGTCCGGCGAGTAGAGGCGGGTCGGGAAACTACACTAGGGGTACGCAAACCGTCATTTTGTTTATCGACGTCAGTGAGTGCGATAAATCACTAAACCACATTGCGCCACGCACACACGATGGGACACACTCTGGCCCGTATAGGTGCATGCCGCCAACGAATGTGTATGCATTTTTGAAGCTGGTTTTCCCTGTTGAGGTGAAGGCGTGCACCTAACCTATTGCCTCACCATGGTTGGGTTGGGAACGGGTGTAGCTCTCTGCGGGGCCTCTCAGGCCGCCCCATGCCGAGTTCCGTTGACACAGTTTGTTATCGCAGTGCAAATAGTTCGTCACGGTACTGCTCCCAGCGGCCGAGGGACGGGTAGGGAGGGGTGAATGGACGATCCCGGACTGCTGGCGATTGACGATAGGACGGATAGTCAGCGAACAATCCCATAGCCTCATGGGGGGGTGTGGCTGTTACGATTATCATCAAGCTATGGTTTTTTATACACAGAATTTTGATGGATGGGCGGTGCAAGACCAGAAACTATAGTAACGATCGTAGCATGGCTGGTTAGTGACATGCTGCCTTGCCGTGAAGTTGAGGCGAGAGAGCGATTATTGTCCTGTGGTTCATGATCCGTTTCACTCAGGGGCGGCGCCACGGGTTTTCGATAGGGGGGGACGGGGACCGAAAATCGAAAATCCCAAAAGTAGATACTGATCGTGTATGCAAAAAAAAAAACGAGGCACGTAACGCCGCGAAACTTGGCAAGGCCCAAAACACATCGAATGGTGCATCCCGTTTCCAAACTTATCCTAGGACACCTAAGATCGATCACCTTTTCAAGCATCCTTGCCTCTAAATCAAAATTTGCAGTCTTGCCAACTCAAAGCTGGTTTCCTACAAGCTGCGAATTGCTTAGGTATGAGTAGCAGTGCCAGCTATTCTTACGTTTCGTACTTTTAAATTTTTGATCTTACGTCTGGTCAGCTTCAGGGCTTCACCATCATATAGTCATGGAGGAAAAGTGGGAATGTCTTCTGCTCTGACAAGTGCGCCAAAACTGCAATATAATTTCAGAATCATGACATCACCACCTGATCCATATGCAACGGGCAGGGTGCAGCTAATGGCTAGCCGTCAGTGGTCATGTCATCGGTGGTCACTCAAAAGGTCATGCTAGGTCATGGAAGGTCACCAGCCGTTATTTGATCACACTTTCTGATGGATTTTACTTGCCAAGAGCTTCGCGGGAAAAACGAGCGCATGCACCGTTGAAAAAATTGAGTGAAAGGGTCTCAGGTCCGGCGACCTCTGCAGGTGAAATGCCCCAGGGTAGGATTCCGGTCCTTGTTGATTAACTTCGTTAATCAACCTTGTTGACCAACTTCAACAGCTGGTAATGACATTTTCACAGCCGCTGACGTAAGAAGGGGAGGGATGGGATGGGGGGCTCGATTAGACCCCCAGCCGTTCGGCCGCCGACCGAACTTAGTTTTGCAGAAAAAAAAACGAGTGCTATCGAACCCCTTGACGAGATGGAGCCGATGCTATATCCAATTATAAGGTCTTGGGCTACTGCGTGCTTTTTTGGTCCTGCCTGTGATCTATCCGAACACTTCTCCCCACAAGTGCTGGGGTTAAATGGCATAGATTTCAAATGGTTCATGTGGTAGAACTGCCATGCTTGAATTTGACTAATTAGGAATGGAAAATTTTCATATAGTAACGGAAATCTATGGAATTTCAGTGAACTTGGTTTTATCGGCAATGGGGTCTGGCAGTGGGGTGGGGAGGTAATAAGTAATAACCCTGCCTGGCGCCCCAAAAAGGGGGCACGATCCCCGAGGCCCTGCCGATCACCTTATAACTACAGGCGTCACAGCTCCACACCTTTTGCAGATGGCCAGGACCCCCTGCGATGCATCCCAACAGCAATCTTTATTCAGAACCTGCCTTGATTAACCAACGATGCATTAAATTCGCGACGGATAGCTCTATAATGCATTATTATCAACTAGAACGGGCCTCGCCGATAGGGGGGGGGGTACTGTACCCCCCTAACTTTCGATAGCGGGGGACCTGTCCCCCCCGTCCCCCCCGGTGGCGCCGCCCATGGTTTCACTGTCCGGTTTTGTTGAATAATGACCCACCGGGGCTGGCGAGTGAATATTTTTATTTCGTGTACGTAGTCTGTTTTCCTCATTTCAAGACCCGCTGTTTCCTTTTATGTGAATTTTTATGTGGACTACGAGTTTTGCTTTATATGGTTACTTGGACCTTGCATTGCTCAAAGCGAGTTTCCGGAGTTGTAACCATGTTTGTCGATATATTGCTGATTTTAAATGTCATGTTTCGATAGAAACTTTTGCTTTGGTTGTAGGACGGAAAAGTCGCCTTTCCCCTGCAAATGGTAACCGTTGATTTTCTGACTGTGATATGTTGACAGGTGCTGTTCAAACGGCGGCTGTCGGGCCGGCAGTGGTTTTCGCTGCTGTTGCTGACCCTGGGATGCGTCATCAAGCAGCTCAATTTCGGCGGACCAGCGTCTGCTCAGGCCGGCAAGATGTGGCACGACGGCATCTTCAGCATCAACCTGCTGCTGATCCTGGTGCAGGTGAGCCGCGTACGACGGAGGCCGCCATAATGAAGTTTATTTGTTGCCCGGGGCGTCAGTGTGTTGTCTCTTTTGACCATGCTTTTTTCGTGATTTTAACTTCTTTCGCCAACACTTGTCAGCAGTGGGCGTAAGTGATAGCCGAACTTTTCACTATATGTAAACGCTTAAATGTTCAAAAATGGCGCTTGAGTACGTCATTTTAAAGCATAAAGCGGGCTTATTCAGTCCTCGACGTTGTGGCAGAGCTGTTCGTGGGTCCCGACGTCAACTGTTATCTCCCCGATACTGACAGCTTGCTTGCACGTGTTCCCGTGCCTCCAGGTGTTCTGTTCGTGCACGGCCGGCGTGTACAACGAGTACCTACTGAAGCAGGGCGCCGCCGGCGTCGACGTGATGCTCCAGAACGCCTTCATGTACGCCGACTCCATTGTGTTCGCCGTGCTCACCCTGGCTGTTCGCGGCGAGCTGTCTGCGGCGCTGACGGCCTCGGCACTGCGCTCCGTGGCCCGCCCGGCGGTGCTAATGATCGTCTTCAATAACGCCACGGTGGGCATCGTCACCTGCTACTTCCTGCACTCGCTCGACTCGATCCTGAAGACGTTCGCCAGCGCGCTGGAGCTCATGTTCACGGCGGTACTGTGTTGGATGATATTCGGTATTCCTGTGTACGCCAACACGGCTGTGGCGATCGCCATCGTGTCGGCAGCTATCTGCGTGTATGCTCAACAGCCGGTGCGGAACCCTCCGCCCGCCGCCGGCGCCGCCCAGAAGGAAGGTGATTCGGAGAGCGGCCAGCCGCTGCTGCGGAACGCTTAGAGAGAACGTCTCCATCCCGTCACTCGTAAACAAATGTCAGTACCCGTGGGGGACGGAAGAAGAGCTTAACCAGCACCGGTAGTGAAGGACGTGAGGGACATTCAGCGCCCCGCCGGAACCGGCCGGAGCGGAAAACGACGGCCAGTTTCTGTCGGCCGTGATGACATAACCAGACGGTATAGCTCATGCGCCGGATCTCGACCCGCTTAGCTCGTTGAACATCTGTGCTCGGAAATGCTCGGTGTAGATGTAGAGGCTGTTATCCTTGTCAACGTTAGGCGTCATTGGATATGCAAGGATGCATGCAAGATCATACCTTACTTACGCCCTTCATATTATTATTATCGAACGTTTTATTTTATCGTTCGTTTTGTTGCACCGCTCTTAGCTGGTTAATTGTTATGGGTTAAGTTATTCCGGGTGATTGTTGAAATTAGCTGTCTATCACTGGTCAGTATATTTAACTTGTTTGACATCAGGTAGGAGTTCTAGGTAGGTAGCTTAGTCTATGCTTACTCATCTTCACTGGTCTGTGATTCTAGTCGCGTTATTATCGCATGGAATTATCATTAATCAGCACTGTTCATGTGCAGCGTCCGTGATTTGCACATTTGTTACGTTTGCGCTTCAAATAGCGATTTCATAGTCACAACTGTTAGTTGCCCTATGCATATTGTGTGCTAATTCCCGGCTTTCGTAGGCCAATCGGTAGCTAGATACTCAGGTTTCTGAGGGATAGTTAAGCACTGTGGCGCAGTGTTCAGTCACATTGCTGAGAGTTCGCTCAGGATTTGTCCGTTTGTCGGTTGTCGCCGCCGGTATCGCGGCGAATCCGACGCAGCTGTGTTGCTAGTTGCTTCCCATCGCTACTGCCGACGGGTTGGACTCGACTCTCTTACTGCTCGAAACCCGGCCCTCATCAAAGGTGATGCCGGAGAACGCTAGTGACACGTGTTCAATCCCATGCTTTCGTGTGTGGCCGGTATCGTTGGGAGGTGCGTTAACGCGGTATCGCAATCAATTGTTATGATGCTTGATGGAGAATAGGACCGATCGCTCATCAGGGGAATGGCCAGCTATGTTAGCTTTATGAAAACCTGGGCTCCTTTGATACCCGATTAAGTTGTGTTCTCTATAGCCTTGTGTTTGTTCGACAATCAGGGTGGGCGAGGATAGGCAACCTCGTTTTAGAACGTCTGACGTTCAGGCAGTTTTAGTTCATGTTTGTGTCGTAAGGCATACCTACCATGCACAATGGCACATTGAAATAACCAAAGTGTGAGATTGCATGTTCGTTTGTGGCTTTCATGCGGTGCTCGTATTTTCGTAGCGCCTTTTTCATACTCGGCACGTGTTCAACAGGGAATCGGGAACGGAGATTCATAGCGTTGGATTGTATTGCGTGAGGCGGTTCACCGAAATGTTTGACGGGCTACCTGCCCGGTAGGGGGGGGGGGGGGGTCTGGCGGTGTTACTTCTTCTGCCCTGGCCAGTGTGATAGGTGCCGGCACGTTTGCATTGTGAGCTCAGCCTCACGGCAAGTGGCATCGCTTTGCCTTCTGGGTCACCGGCCTAGTGAATATGCAGTGATGAATACATTCGGAGTTGATTCAGCCTCTGTCTCAAGCGCTCTGTTCTAACGAGGAAGCATACATACGGCCATTTGCTAGGAAAATGCTGCAATGTATGCTCGAAGTCATGATTGAAAACCCATTTTATCACGAGTGAAGAAAAACAATATTGAAACACCATGAGGTCTTCAGATGGGTGGGGCTTCATACAGGAGTCTACAAAGAAGACAGTTCTCAGCCACTGGCCCACGAAAACTTAATTCAAACCATACGCCCCACAAATGACTTACGAGGTCACTTCAGACGGATCATCCGTCTGTGACGGGCCTGACCTGAGTACACAGACCACCTGACCACGCGCTCCGACCGGCACCGGCACCTCCCGAGTGTCACCGCTGTCCGTCGCCTCTTCCATCGCCACATCACCGTCCATCGGCGCTTCCTCGAGCGGCGTGGCCGGCTCGGTGAACACATCACAGATGGAGCGCACCTGATTGCGGATCCGGACAGCCGATCGTGCGCCGCGCAGCAGCGCCAGCCGGCCGGTCATGGCGAACGTGTCCCAGCGGGTGGTGAAGGTCTGCACGGCGCGCGCCCACCGGCGCCAGTCGCTTCCCTCGGAGATCGTCTTCACCACCTCGTCGGTGAAGCCCTCCAGCAGGCGGCGGGCCTCTTCGGCCGCCGCCGAGGGCGATTCGTTAAGCGGGTCGGACAAGTCTGTCCGTCCGTCCGGCGAGGGAGCGTTGATCACCACGATCGACGGTTGTGAATCATCGGCCTCGGCTGACGGCGGTGAAGAGGCTGCTCCGTCTGACAGTGGGCGAGTCAGTTCGACAGACTGGTCTGGTGGTTGACTCAGCACTGTTGACTGTTGTGGCGGGTCAACCAGCAGTGCCGAATGACCAGGTGTCTCATTTAGCACCAGCGAAGGGTTGGAAGGTTCGCCCAGCACTCCTGAAGGGTCGGAAGGTTCCACTAGTACCGTCGAATGGTCGGGTGGTTCACTCAGTACAGCCAAAGGGTCTGGCCGTTCATCCAGCACTTCCGATGGTAGTCGATCGTCCTCCATCCAGTCGTCAAACAGTTGGGTACTTTCTGCGAAGCGCATCAGGTCGCCTTGGGACCGTCCAGTTGCCACCACCACTGCGACCTGCTGCTGAAGCTGCTGTTGCTGTTGCTCCCGCAGTAGCTCCAGGTGGCACTCGGAGGAGGAAGGCTGTCGAGGAGCTCGGTGTTCCCGACCGCGTATGTCCAGCTGGGCACGGCCGAACAGCTTCTTGTTTAGCCTGCAGCAAAAACAAAAACGGTGCGCTCAGATCGAGAGCGTAACCAACCGAAAACGCGGCCCCACCGAGCAACAATAGCACGATTGCAAAATTGGCCGTACTACAGACAAACTTCCCAGTGTATCATTTTCATCCCTTCTTTTCACACCGCTGCGACATGGGGCCGAACGGTAGCCTGCCGCGTGCGTCTCTCACCGGTAAATGTAGCCACGATCCGGGATCACGGCGTTGTCGCTGGCCGCCTCCTCGAATTTGTCTCCGAGCTCCTCCTTCATCTGACGACAGAAGACGCGCCAGGCCCGGGCCGGCGACCGGTGTTCGGTAAGCAGTTCGGTCAGCCGCTGCTGGGTGGCGTCCGAGACGCGGCGGTGACGCAGCACGGCGTCCATCGAGTGGTTGTGCGGCCCGCCCGACGACCGAACAGTCAGTGGGTAGAGGGCGTCCATCCTAGGGGTGCGTCGCCTGCGCGCGGGCGGGGGTGTTATTGGGGTCGCTCCGGCTGTCAGCCGCCAATAGCCCTTGCCCCTTTGTCACCTGCCCCCCTCCCCCCCAATCCCGTAAGGAATTAGTTGCCTTTGTAGCAAACAACTTCCTCTGACGCCGAAACTAACTTCGGACTCTGTTCGAACAATCGTTCTGACAAATATTGCACCACTTGTCAATAAAGGAAAAGCGGAACAGTGCAGTCCAGAAAAAAACACGACGTTTCGGTATAATAATCTTAAAAGAAACATTTATATATCTTACACACAATAAAATGTTTCTGAACAGAAATGATCAGGTAACTATTGTCATGATTATGAGAGAAAGTACCACACCAGCTTCACTTGATAAATCGACTTTCCACAGGACATCTACAAACTGAAAGAACGAGCAAGAACTTACTTGGAATCAGCAAGGGCCTTCTCAATATTTCGAAGGGAAAGTTTGACCCGAAACGGGCAGGCAATGTCCTTGGGCGAGATGCCCTTCTTGCCAGGGTGGTCGCGGGAATAGTGCTGGCAGGCCAGGGTCATCTGGAAGAGATCGGTTGTCAGGTAAGGTCATGGTTAGAAGTTGTTATTGAAGTATTACACAAAATATGAAGAAAATAGTGATGATGATGATGATTTGGAGTGACAGGGCGCACCAGCTGCGAGGCTATATCGCGCCCATTTCTTATTTGACTTCCTCAGTGTCGGGCGTTAAAAATCACCTGAAGGCCGGAGGCCGCAATAAACGAAAAGAGGCGAGAAGAGTCAAGCAAAGAGGACTCGTCACCTAAGACTGCTCTCAAAGAAAGCTGGGCCCCGCGCAGGCCCAGAAATTTCAGCCGCTCAGCTTCCAGTCTTGGACACTCCAGAAAAACGTGTCGGACGGAAAGTCTGTCGCCACATCTCGCACAAACAGGTCTTGGGCCGACGCCAAAAAGGTATCCATGGGTACCGAAAGTGTGTCCTGTGCGAAGCCGACAGAGGATGACCTCCTCTCGACGCGACTTGCGTGACGCAGACAACCAGGTTGCCAAACCCGGTTTGATGCGTAGCAGCTTGTTTGTCTGACATTTGCTCCAAGCCTCCTGCCACTTTCCGCGGAAGAATGAGCTCACCGCAGGGAGAAAGTCCCTGGCCGGTAGAGGGAACCGGCGGGAGCAGGGCTGCCGCGCCGCATGGTTCGCAGCACGGTCCGCCCGCTCATTGCCAGCTATACCAACATGGCTAGGAATCCAGCAAAAAGTCACTGAGGTACCCTCTCGGTCGAGAGCCGTCAAACGGAGAAGAATCTCCTGTACGAGGGGGTCAAGTGGATAGAATTGTGTCAAGGACTGGAGTCCGCTCAATGAGTCGGAGAGGACAAGATATGACCGAGCGGGATGAATCTGGATAAAACATAAAAGTTTGAGGACGGCGACCAGTTCGCAGGTAAAAACGGATGCATGTTTAGATAAAGTAAAACATCGCACAGCGTCGCCGCAGACGAAGGCACAGCCAGCACCGAGGTCCGACTTGGACCCATCGGTGTATGCCACGGCATGGCCTGAATATGATCCAATATGTTCCAATGCCTTCGCCTTGAAGGCCAGAGGCAGAATTTGGTCTTTCCGTGTGCCTGATAGGGTTAGGTCCACAGAGGGGACAGATAACCTCCAAGGCGGTTCAGGCAGGATAACAACTCGCATGATGTCCCGAGTGCTTAGGCCACAATCTCGGAGGAGATCGGCCGTTCGGGTGCAGAAAACTCGAGAGCGGCTCCTCTCGTCGCCATCAAAGACTGCTAAGAGCGACCTGGAGAAAGCCGGTCCGTGAGCAGGATGGGAAGGGAACTGACGAAGTTTGATGGCGTATCGCATGCCCAACATCTGCCTTCGTAAGGCCAGAGGGGGCTCGTTCGCCTCAGCTAACAAGCTGACGACAGGAGTGGTTCGGAAAGCACCAGTCGCAATGCGAATCGCTGCGTGGTGGACAGTGTCCAGGATAAGCTTGGATGAGGATGCAGCGTTGTCATAGATAAAAGATCCATAGTCCAGACGGGACCGCACCAGAGACCGATAAAGAAGGAGTAGCGTACTACGGTCAGCGCCGTAGGACATGCGAGCGACACATTTCAGAATGTCAAGAGCTTTAAAGGTAGTGTGCCACCTTTGAAAGATTTCCCGTTTTATTTTTCCTAGGATAAGAAGCTTCTGTTTTTACCTAATATCGCAAAAAAAAAATAAAAAATGGGCCTGGAATAGTGCCTTTTTCGCCTAAAAGTTTATCGGTTTTTAGATATGTATAACAACTGTAGTGGGCTCACCTGCAAACAGGCGTCGGGCAACAATCGCGAATGCGGCGCACTTGTGACAATAAGCAAAGGTCATTATAGTGTTACGACCATACGACGTACGGGAATGAGTTATCAGCTGTCTAATCGTAGACAACACAATGTCGAGCCTTAAACTGTAAGCCTGTATTGGTATTGTTTCTTAAATTTGGCTGTCGAACGTTAATTTGTGGTTTGAAATATGATTTTATGTAAAATAATTGATATGAAACAGCCGTCTCTTAAGTTATGACCACATTACACCACACGCAAGTGGCAGAAATGACAATGATCAGCTGACGCATTTTTCTTGGCCGAAGTCAGAGCGCGCGGCCCGACGCACCACGCGTATTTGGAAATTCCGACCTCGACGAGCATCAGAAGCCACCTAACAGGCGTGTTCGAAACCGCAGGAGATGATGATGAACGGGTTTATCGAAACTTGATTGGATGAGCCTATCGGTAATAGCGATTTTAGTGTGTGCATTTATTGTTCATAGTGGTGTGAAATGTGGTTGGGGTACGACCGACAACCCGTCGGGGCGAATTTCGCACTGGGGTACTCAAAATTTGAAGAATTTAAGACGTTTCCATAAGTTTTAAAGGTATGGATAAGTTCTAAAAATCCGGTTCTCCTTATCCGGGTCATTAACTCCATATGGTCCAAGAAAGCTGGCACACTACCTTTAAGACATCTGTCACGGAGACACTTTATGTGACTTCGGTATGTGAGTCGGCAGTCAAGAGTCATGCCAAGGAACTTGGCCTCCGCAACCACTGGTATGGCTTCAAGGTAGAGCCTCACCACCATGGGTGCAGTGGGGCGACGCTTACGGGAAAACTGCATGCCTACCGTCTTTGCAGAGGAGAACCGGAAGCCGCTCTCCTTGCCCCATGCCTCCACTCGAGCAACTGCCATCTGCAGCTGTCGCTCCATTGATCGAGTCGAGGCCGCACTGCACCAAATAGCGAAATCATCGACGTAAAGAGCGCGGCCGATGGCTGGAGAGAGGACCTTTTCAATGTCGTTGATCATGACACCAAAAAGCGTCACGCTGAGCACACCGCCTTGTGGGACTCCATTAATCTGGGCGAACCGCTCAGATAACTGGTTGCCCACACGAACACGGAAGAAACGATCACCAAGAAAACTGCTTAGAAAATGACCCATCGTGCCTCGAATGCCTAGCTTATGCAGCTTCTGTAAGATACCGAATCGCCAAGTGGTATCATACGCTGCTTCAATGTCGAAGAACAAAGCGCCTACTTGACGACCTTGTTTAAAATTCGAGCGGACAACTGAGTCAAGAGTAAGAACGTGGTCGACAGTACTCCGGTGCTTTCTAAAACCACACTGAGAATTCGCAAGAAGTCCGTGCCGCTCCAGATGCCAGGTAAGTCGGATATTCACCAGCTTTTCCAACAGCTTTCCAACGGCGGATGTGAGCGCAATTGGGCGGTAGTGCAGAGGGTCCAAACCGCTCTTCCCTGCTTTCAGAACAGGGATGACAACTGCCTCCCGCCAGGAGTTTGGGTAAACACCCGTCATCCATAGGAGGTTGAACAGCTGAAGGAGAGCATCCAGAGCAACCGGAGGGAGATGGCGAAGCATCTCATTGTGGACAGAATCCGGGCCTTCTGCGACACATTTAAGACAGCTTATAGCTGACTTGAGCTCAACCATGGTAAAAGTATCGTTGTAGCTCAAAACGTCGGAGGTGCTAAAATTGACCCCAGAAGCTTCACAAGACGAGCGGTGCCTGACAAAGGATTCGTCGAGGGACTCATCACCACACCGCCGATAGAGGGCGCGGCCTATCTCCGAAGCAACGGCGTTTGGCTCCATGATGTCCCTTCCATCCACCTTCAGCACGGGTAAGGGTACAGAGGAGTGCCGGCCCGAGATGCGCTTTATGCGCGACCATACTTCGCCGATTGGAGTAAAACGATTAAGAGTGCTGACATACCGTTTCCAAGATAAGATCTTGGCCTCTTTGATAGTGCGCTTGGCAACCGCTCTGGCTCTCTTAAAAGCTATCATATTGGCCGTGGAACTATTCCGCTGAAAGGCACGGTAAGCACGCTTTCGGGCACGAATTGCATCAGAGCAGGCATCACTCCACCACGGAACTGGTGGTCGTCGGGGCATACCGGAACTGCGGGGTATGCAGGCTTCGGCAGCCTCGACGAGTTTGGACGTGAAATCATCGACCTGTGATAGGCTGGCTACCCGCCGCCTACTGGTGAACTGTTCATCAGGCCTGCTGACCGCCACCTAGTTGTGAACTGATAAGCTGTGGTACGGCCTCTGGCCGTAGGGTGTCGCCAGTGTTGTCTAGCCCCGGCTGGAAAATACATTCAGTCGTGACCTGACCGTGGTCTGTCTCACTGGTGGCAGCGTCTGACGATGCCTACGCCGGACGCAGTGGTAGCTGTACGCGGTGGGGAGAGCCGTTCTGTGGCTCTTAGCAGGACGTTCGGTGAAGAAACGTCACCAAGTGCGTGGAGAAGTTTCAAGGATCATTATCTTCTCGTCAAAGAAGCCAATATCGCGCGAGGGGTAGCGCTATGGCAAGATCCAACCTATCGGAGCGTCGAGCTACGTTTGTGCCTTGTCGGAGCGCCCGCCGAATTCCTGAGGGAGGAAGCGGCACAAGGATCCCCGTGGGTGAAGGACGACGAGGGCATTTTGAATCGGCTCGAGCGCCGTTACGTGACGACCGAGGCAATTGAGGTGAGAATTCTGAGATTTGAGGAGGCGAACCAAGGTCAGGGGGAGAGTTTGGCCGATTTTCTAACGCGATTGCAGCGCCTGGCTGGAGATGCGTTTGCAAGTGAGTCGAGCGATATAAAGCGCAAGCGAGTCGTCTGGCGTTTTTTAGACGGACTGGTGGATAGAGATATTCGTGAAAGGCTGATACATGAACGCTGGATGAAGGACGAGGCAAACGCAAAGGAATATGACGAGATCATTAAGATTGCAGAAACAGCACGGGCGGCGAAGCAGGCGGCCTCTCTCACAGGTCACCGTCATCAGGTGGGCGGGGCCTGCGCCGCGGGCGCATGGCTCAGAGAGGGCAGCGTAGCTTCCCCTCCCCTCTCCTCAGGCGACTGCGAGACGCGAGGGCATGGCGGAGCTGTCACCGCCACCTCGACCGGCCCTCCCCAGCCCAGCCGGGGTGCGCGGGGTACCGGGTATCAGCAGCGATCGGCACCAGCTCAGCCGGCGCGCCAGCGGGAAGGTCAAGGTCAGTACACCCGCCGTCCCCCGGCTCCGCGCAGTGGGGCTGGGAGAGGTGACCGGCCGATTGGGCGGTGCTATTACTGTAATATTGCACACCTGGGTGGATGGTTCAGTTGTCGGAAGCGTCTGACCGAGAACCCCTCATGGACCCCGCGCCGCTCGTTCGGTCCCGGCTCCGCGGCACCGGTCACCCCCGGCTCCGCGGCGCCGGTCGTCTCTGATGAGCAGCAGTGGCAGCCGGATTTTCCGTAGTGGGCCCCCCTACTACAGGATCTCAGGCGGGGCCCACTGAAGTGAACCCCCGAAGGGTACGACAGTGGTCTCGTCAGGTACCAGAAGTTAATTTTGTTTTCTCTCATGTTTGTCCTGTGGAAGCTGACGTGGACCCCCAGTCTGCGGGAGCTGATGTATCCCGCATTCTCAGCTCAGCCCCCTACGTTTCGGTTGAGTGGAATGGTGGGGCGCCGGGGAGAGCAATGGTGGACACTGGAGCTGACTGGTCACTGATTTCAGAGGATGAGCTAACTTTCCGTGAACGACATGCTATTCGCCCATCCAAGGTCCGTGGCCGAGGTGTCAGTTGCGAGACTATCCCGGTGCTCGGTGAGGTGTGGCGCGACGTGAGAGTTGGTGACGTAACCGTGCCTGAGCAGCGTTTTGTTGTGGTGCGAGGACTTATCGTGCCGGCTATATTAGGCATTGACTTTTGGGCCCGTCTCGGCAGCTTCAAGCTCGACCTGCAGCAGCGCCACCTGGTGTTGGAGGAGCTGGGGGTGACGCTGGAACTGCACAGCGCGGCTCGCCCCGAGAGCTCGCCAGAGGTCGTCCATCTGAGGGTGCGGCGCGACGTCACCATTCCTCCTTCGACGGAGGCGCTGGTCCCTGTGAGAGGGAATGAGCTGAAGCCAGGTGAGGAATACCTGTTGGAACCTGTTGGGACTGATGAGTCGGCTGTTTGTGCATCATATTGTATCGTACGGGCCAGTCACGAAGAAACGATTTGGGTCAAGGTAGCAAATGTGGGCGCAAATGACGAAATTTTGAGACGAGGCGAAGTGATCGCCCTGGCTAAGACAGATTTTGTACTGGAAGCCGCGCCGCGGCTGAACGAGCGCAAAGTTGACATTTCTTTCAATATCGGACCTGATCTGACTAAGTCTCAGCGTACGGACATCGAGCAGTTAACCGCAGAGTTCAGCGACGTCTTCTACACCGGCGGTCGCTTGCCAGTTGTCCGTGTGAATGTGGAGCACCGTATCAATATCGTTCCAGGCACGCGCCCGATAGCGTCACGACCCAGACGTCTGTCTCCTCGCCTGGAGGAAGAAGTGCGGCAGGAGCTTCGGCAACTCGAGTCGATGGGGGTCATCAGACCGTCCCACAGCCCGTGGGCTGCTCCGGTGGTGTGCGCCCGCCGCAAGGATGGACGACTGCGGCTGGCAATCGACTACCGCCGCGTCAATGCTCAGTCCGCCGCTTCGACGTTACATCCGATCCCGCTGATGGAGGACCTCGTAGATCGGCTCGGTAACGCCAGATTTTTTTCCGTTCTGGATGCCAAGTGCGGCTATCACCAGCTGCCGCTATCACCAGGAGATAGCGAGGTTACTGCATTCGTGGTCCCCTGGGGGCATTACGAATGGGCAGAGCGAACTCCGTTCGGCCTCCATGGGGCTGGCTTCTCTTTCCAGCGGATGATGTCAGCTGTGCTCGGCGAGTCGAATTACACCGAGGCACTGTGCTACCTTGATGATGTTCTGGTGTGGGGTGAAACATGGGGGCAGCACCAGCGTCGCCTCCGTTCAGTTTTGGAGAAGATACGAGATGCAGGACTGGCACTCTCACATCAGAAATGCCAGTTTGGAATGAAGACCGTCGAATACTTGGGAGCAGTCATTGGCAACGGCATGGTCAGCATGAGCGAGGCACGTGTGCAACATCTTCGAAGCCTGCCGATGCCTGGTGACGTTCACGAGCTGCGACGCGCACTGGGCTCGTTTGCGTTTGTACAGAGATGGATCCCCGGCGTCGCCGAGACTGCACGGCCACTGTACGACGCCCTGGACAAAGACGGTCGACAGAAGCTGCACTGGACGGACAAGATGAAGTCAGCGTTCAACAAGCTGAAACAACAAGTATCAGATGCAGTAGCGCTGTATCTCCCAGACTTCACCAAGCCGTTCACGCTCGTAACAGACGCAAGCGACGTCGGAACCGGGGCGATGCTTGCCAACCGTGATGGCCAGCATCTGAAGCCCCTCGGCTTCTTTCATCATGCTCTGTCACAACACGAGAAAAGGTACAGTACCACCGAAAAGGAGCTTTTAGCAGTTGTTTTGGCAGTCAACAGATTTAGGGTGTACCTGTCTAACGGCCCGTTCGACCTGATAACTGATCACAAGGCTCTTCGGTGGTTAAACTCCCTCGACGCTAACGACGAACACGGTCGACGCGGTCGGTGGATTGACTTTTTGCAGCAATTTCAGATTCGGCCGGTACACAAGTCCGGTAAACATGCAGAGATGACGATCGCGGACTACCTTTCCAGAGTGGGGCCAAACGGTGACCTGGTGTGCAGCGTACAGGCGCAGACGCTGGACCTGGAGTCAGATCTGACGACGACCATCTTTTCGCCGGAGCAGCTGCTAGCGGAGCAGCGCATGGATCAGCAGGTGTCGCCGGTCCGAGCAGCTCTGATCAGCGGAGAGCGGCTGTCAAGTAAGTCGTCAGAGGCAGCCCGGTTTCTGTATCAGTTCCGTCACCGACTGCAAATTAGCCGGGATGGGATACTGCGATACATGTTTAACGGTGGACGAAAACAGCTAGCAGTTGTGCCTGCTAACATGAGGGCTGAGGCCCTACGTCTGATTCATGATGCCCCCCTTAGTGGACACATGGGACGGGACAGGACCTGGAAGCGAGCTCGTGACACGTTTTGGTGGCCAAACATGAAAAAGGATGTAACTACGTACGTACTTGGATGTGAAGTGTGTGCGAGGAACAAACCACCCAAAAAGCCCGGAAGGGCGCCATTGCAACGAACAGAGATGCCGAGTGGACCCCTCGAGAAGATTCAGGTCGATTTTGCAGGACCCTTCCCGAGTGCTGACAATCATCCGTATCGTTATGTACTGCAGATTCAAGACGTCTTCAGCCGGTACCTGCTACTACTGCCAGCGGAGGACAGCACAGCGGAGACCGCGGCCAGGCTGGTCCGCACACGCTGGATCAGTACATTCGGCGTACCCGTGGCGGTATGTTCGGACAGGGGGCCTCATTTTGCGGCGGAGACCTTCCGAGGGATGTGTCGCAGTATGGGAATGCGGCATAAGATGGGTGCTCCTCTCCATGCAGAGAGCCAAGGGCAAGTTGAGCGTCAAAACCAACTGATTGCCAATCTGCGCTGCGTGTGTGACAATGACGCCCGTCTCTGGCCTACCCGCATTTATGATCTCCAGTTTAGCCACAATACTTCACAGAATGCGGCTACTGGGTTCAGCCCGTTCGAGCTACTATTCGCCCGCCCAGCTCGTCGACCGGAGTCGGCGATCAGCACCGGCGAGGAGCCGGGAGCAGCGCAGTCACCAACCGACGAGGTGGCTGAACGGCGGCGTCTACTCGATGGTATGCATCAGAAGGCGCAAGTAAGTGTCGAACGTACGCAGGAGGCACGGTTGGCGCATCACGCTACCAGAGCACGGGGACAACCGTTTGAGATCGGTGATCTGGTTCGATTGCGGCTAACAGTCGCGGAACGGGGCCGACTTGGTGGGAAAATGTCACCTGTTTTGTCGCCGCTGTACCGGGTGATTGAGGTGATGCGTGGCGGATGGACGTATCGGGTTGCACGTGTGCAGAGTACAGGGAGGAGGAAGAACGACATAAAAATTCGTCACTACAATGATCTGATACGTTCCACAGTTGAAGCGGACCGGGGATGGATCAGAGCGGAGACGAAGACCGAGACGGCGCCGTCGGCTGAGTCCAGCACAGGATCGACCAGCACCGCTGAGGACAGCAGTAGCAAGGACGACTACGAGGACGAGGATGAAGAGGAAAGATCAGCCACCATTCGCCCTCAGCGCGCGCGGGAAGCACCTGACCGTCTAGTTGTGGATCCTAGACGTAAAACCTACGAAAGCCGAAAATTGAGTGGTGGGGTGTGATAGGCTGGCTACCCGCCGCCTACTGGTGAACTGTTAATCAGGCTTGCTGACCGCCACCTAGTTGTGAACTGATAAGCTGTGGTACGGCCTCTGGCCGTAGGGTGTCGCCAGTGTTGTCTAGCCCCGGCTGGAAAATACATTCAGTCGTGACCTGACCGTGGTCTGTCTCAGACCGACAAACTGTATGTTGAAACATCTGAGAATGACTCTGTCAGTCTCGCCTCGAATTCGGTCCAGTCTGCCTTCGTTAAGTTCCACCTGGGTGGCCGACAGCCAACTGAGCCATGCTCCCGGAGGTCCAGCCAGATCGGAAAATGGTCGCTGCCCATTGGGTGCGCAGCAACGCGCCACGTGAAAAGAGGAGCGAGCTGCGGACTGCTAAGACTGAGATCTAGAACTGATGTCTGGCCAGAAGGTAGAGTAAAATGAGTTGGAGCACCGGAGTTAAGGACGCATAAGTCCTCATCGCCAATAAAAGATGCTAAAAGTCGACCACGGGTGCAATCTGTCTGACATCCCCATGCAGAGTGGTGAGAGTTAAAATCGCCTAAAATCAAAACTGGCTGAGGTAGCTCTGCCAGTAACATACGAAGATCCTGCACAGGGAGAGACTCCCCTGGTGGGCAGTACAGCGAACAACAGGTTAGCTCCCGGTGACCGAGAGCCACCCGAACAGCGACCGCTTGAAGCGGGGATCTGACCGGGATTGGTCTCGTCGAAACTCTATGGCTGACAGCCACGAGAACACCACCGTGAGCAACTGAGTCGGTATCCAGGTCCTTCCTGAAAATGGAATACCCTTTGAAATGTAGGTGATGCTCTGGCTTCAGCTTCGTCTCCTGTAGACAGACCAGGAGAGGACAGTCGCGACGGATCACCGTCTGTAAATCAACAAGGCTACTGCGGAGTCCTCTACAGTTCCACTGTAAGAAACTCTGCATGGAGAAGACAGTAAAAGAGGCGCAGAAGCGCTTTAAAAGCCCGTCCAGACGTAAAACAGCCCAAGAAGGCGATAAAACTGTTCCAGGACCCTGCTCTGGCGGCGACGGGGGACCACGCTTGGCCGAACGCCTGCGTTCGGCCAGCACCGAGCTTGGGGGGCTCGGTGCAGGATCCGGCACGCTGAGGGTTCCGGATGCCGCCCCAAGGGACGGCGGAGGGGGCCGCCTCGGGAGAGGCGGGGGAGGGGGAGGGGGCATGGCCGGAGAGCCGGCCGGGGCGTTCACCGCTGGGGACGGCCTCCCCTCCCTGGCCTTCTCGGCCAGTCTGGCACGTTTGGCGTCCCTCGCCCGTCGCTCCTCCTCTCCTCGCTTCAGGGTTTCCAGCATTGCTGGGCTGATCGCCCTGTCAGATCCCGGAGATGGTGGTACAGTGGCTGTTGGAGACTGGCGCCTCGACGGGCGGCGCCGTGGGTGAACAACGGTCCAGTCATCCTCAGATTCTGCCCGGCGACGTGCATCAGCAGCAGGCTCTGCTGGCACAGAATTGGCTGCGGGAGCCGGCGGAGTGTCATCCTCAATGAGCCCCGAGAGGAGCTGGATCAGCTCTGCTACAGAAAGCTGGCGAAGATTGCCGGCCTTCCTGAGGGCACCACTCACTCCGGGTCCGAGGGCGACCCGGCTTGCAGCAGGTTGGGGTGGCCGAGCGGCCACATCTCGGTATGAAAGCGAAGGTGCGGGAGTGCGCTGTCGCACCCTGTCCCGCGCCTCGCGAAAGGAGACGTTCTCCTTCGTCATCAATGCGCGCACCTCAGCCTCGAACACAAACTTAGGGCATTTGCGGTGCCATGCCCGGTGCTGGCCACCGCAGTTGGCACATTTGACACTGTCCGATTGGCAAGCGTCAGAGCCATGCCCCTCAGCTGAGCAGACCCCACAGCGCTGTGTTCCCCGGCACTTCGAGGAGACGTGCCCGAAGGCCTGGCATTTGAAACACCGGACTGGATCCGGAAGAAAGGCACGAATGGGAACCACAAGATAGCCAACCTTGACCTCCCGCGGGAGGGTGGGGCGGTTCAGAGTTAAAACGATTGAGTCGGTGTTCATAAGAGATCCTTTCACCTTACGGCGGATGCGGCGGGCATGGGTGACACCTTGCCCTTCCATTCCGTCCACGACTTCGTCGTCCGCCACGCCGCGGAGGTCCGGGCATGTGATCACTCCCCGCACTGAATTTTTGAACGGATGTGGTTCAACTTTGACCTCTATTTTGCGAACCTGCTTATCTCGTGCCTTGAATGATATTTCTTTGAGGGCAAGCATATTCCGGATCTCAGTTTGGTTCGTCAGGTGGATTTCCAGGGTCCCGTCTGGGCGTTGGGTTACACGCTGAGGCTGACAGTGAGGCGAGAGTGCCTGCTCTCTTTGAAACGGATTGAGTTTGAGCGGCACTGGCTGGCCAGACTCATCCTGATCGGTTGAGCTCATGAGCAGAAAGTGAGGCAGCGGCCTCCCAAGATCACCGGGTGGTCGAGGGGTTGCCTCAGTCGAGGTCTGGGGGCGAGGACATCCGGGCGGGGTCGGAGTTGAAGTGGTCGCCGAGGTCGAAGTGGTCGCCGAGGTCGAGGTGGTGCCGTCTGGAGGGATCCGCCTTCTCGGGGTGGACGGTGTGGGCGGCGTCAGCTGCCCGGTCCGGCCGTGGAGAGCGGCCGGATTCACCAAACGGATCCCACATGCCCCCCTCGGGCGGGACGCCGGATGGCCGACGTGCCACCCTCGGCGCCCCGCAGCCGCGACACCACCGAACACACCGGACCACCTGCTGCGGGCTGGGGAGCCGCGTCGCCGCGGCCCCCGGTCCGCTGAGTAACTGAACACCGACGGCCCCGCCACGAGCGCCAGTGGCGGGGCGCGCGGCCGCGGCCCATCGGGCCCCCGAGGAGGGTACAGCCGACGTGCCAAGAATCGCCGGTATCGCCACAACTGCCGCACCAGAAGCCAACTACTGCTCGTCAGTTGGAACGCGGAGGGACTGCGGAAGAAGGTTCCCGAGGTCTCCCGCTGGCTCTCTGACAGGAAGGTGGACGTGCTGGCGGTACAGGAGGCTCAGCTGCCGTCTGGCCGGAACATCGCCATCCCGGGGTACCAGGCGGCCGCGGTCGCAAGACGGGCGCAGGGCAGGAGACGGGACGGGCCGATCAAGGGTGGGGACGTCGCCATCTACGTTCGGGACGGCCTGTCCTACTCAACCATCGAGGCGTCCCCGCTCCTGCCCCAAGACACCACGACGGAATGGTGCGCCATCAAGATCATCCCGCACCAAATGCGAGGCCAGCCCTCAAGAGAGTCATCATCACTCGACATATACAACCTGTACCGCCCCCCGTCCCGACTGTCAGCTGAGGACGAGCGGGAAGACCACTTCTCTCTGGACATGTTCCCATCGCTACCCAACGTCATAGCCGTCGGAGACATCAACGGCCACCACCCCGTCTGGGATGTTAATTGTTCCGAACCGGACGCGGTGGGGACCCGGGTGAACGACTGGCTTGAGCTCCATCACTGGGTGACTCTCAACTCCGGCGCGGCCACCTGTGTCGGCTACGGGAACCGCACTCGACAGACCGCCCCGGACGTCGCGATGTGCCACCGCGACATGGCGGGCCGCTGCACGTGGGCGGTCGGTGAGGACCTGGGGAGCGACCACCTCCCTCTGCTGATCCACACCTCGATCGGCGGCACGCGACCGAAGAGGATTCGCAAGAGCCGATGGGCCTTTCACAAGGCGGACTGGACTGGGTTCGCGGCTGACTGTGACGCGGCCCTCGCTGACCTGCGCCCGGACTCGCTGTCGGTGGAGGGCCTCAGCGAGCGGCTGGTGGCCGCGATCCTGTCCGCCAGCACCGCCCACGTCCCGCGGGGTGCGCGCGCCGACCCCAAGCCATGGGCGCTCGATCCGGACCTCGTGGCCGCGGTGGCGGAGCGCCGGGAGGCGAGGGACGCCCTCAAGGAGCACGACTCGGAGGAGGCGAGATCCAGATGGAAGACAGCTAAGAAGTCAGTTGCGACCATGGAGGCCGAAGCACAGAAAAGGAGCTTCCGCGAACTGGCGACTGGAGAACTGAACAAGCCGGCAGCCATAGGGAAGGTCACCAAGATCCTGCGGAAGATGGAGGGTGCTGCACCGGACGTCTGCCCAGACCGGGCCATCAACGGGGACTGCGGGCAACTGCTCGCGGAGGACCGGGCCAAGGCCGAGGCGTTCGTCCGCACGTACGCCCACGTCAGTAGAAACGTGCGCCAACCCAAGCGCGACCGGATCGTCAAGACGGAGCTCCGCGGCCTCAAGGCTGCCCCGTGCCGCTGCAGGGGACAGCGCACCGACCAGTGTCAACCCTTCACCGAACAGGAAATGTACGACCAAATCCGACACCTCGGGACGAAGAAGGCGCCAGGACCGGACCAGATATGCACCGAACACCTGCGGCACCTCGGACCGACGGCCTACCGGACCCTTCTGGCACTCATCAACAGATCGTGGTCCAACTTCGAGACGCCCGCCTCATGGCGACGGGCGACCATCATCCCCATCTTGAAGGCCGGCAAAGACCCCAAACAAGTGGGCAGCTACCGCCCGATCGCGCTCACGAGTCACATCGCCAAGCTAGCGGAGCGGATGATCGCGGCCCGGACGACCTACCTCATCGAGCGAGACCGACTGGTGCCCCCCGAACAGGTCGGGTTCCGCCGCGGGAGGTCGGCGGAAGACAGTCTGGCCCGCTTGGTCCAAACCGTTCAAGATGGCTGGAATCGCCCCAAGCCGAGACGAGGCCCGGAGGATGGCGTGACGGCGGACCGCTTTGTCCTCCTGGCGTTCGACTTCTCCCGTGCCTATGACACGATCGATCACCGGATGTTGCACCTGAAGCTCCTCAAGCTCCTCCCCAGATGTCTCGCGACCTGGATATTCCGGTTCCTTCGCGACAGGCGGGCCCGCGTAGAGGTCAACGGCGCGCACAGCAGCGAGCGCGTGTTCCGCGCGGGCCTGCCGCAGGGCTCGGTCCTGGCGCCGACCATCTACACGCTCTGGGCGGCGGACCTTATCGAGACCCTGCGGAACGCCTCGGACCGCACGGACGTCCTGATGTATGCGGACGACACGGCCACACTGAGCGCTGGAGCCACCGTAGAGCTCGCGGTGGCTCGCGCCCAGAAGTCGGCCGACGCCCTGGCCCGATGGGCAAGGCACTGGAAGATGTCCATCGCCGGACAGAAGACCCAGGCGCTGCTGCTGACTCAGCGGAGCAGGGACGAGCGTGGCGTGCAACTCCTGGTGAACGGCACGCAGGTCACCGGTGGCACCAGCCTACATCTTCTGGGGGTGACCTTCGACAGACTCCTACACTTTAAAGACCACTGCGACTCTCTGCGGCGGAAGGTCCGGCCGCGGACGGCACAGCTGCGGAGGATGACCGGCCGGACCTGGGGTCTCCGCGAGGCGCAGCTCAGGACAGTCGCGAACGGGTATGTCCGGGGAGCCCTTGAATACGCGGCGGGTGCCTGGCTCCCGGCCGCGTCCCCGTCACACGTTCAGCTGGTGGAGCGCGAACTGCTGGCGGCCGCCCGGGTGGTGACCGGATGCCCACGGTCCACCCCCAGGGACCCCCTGCTGGCCGAGGCAGGCATCCCTTCAGCATGGTCCACCAGGAAGACGCTGGCCGCGCGAACGCTCTGCCGAGCGCTCGCCCTGCCGGAGGACGACCCTCTTCGCCGCGTCGCGGAGGCTGACCCACCCACTCGACTACGGTCTACCACCGGCTGGCGACATCTGGGGCGATCGGCGCTGATCGAGGCGGGCGCCGAGGGAGTGACGGTGGAGCCGCGCCTCGAGGTTCCCCTCCTCCCGTGGTCAACCTGCCGCCCGATCGCCTTCAATCTGGACGTGGGACCCGGCGGTCGTCGTGCCTCCTCCAACGAGACGCGACGAGAGGCCGCGCGGCGGCACCTGGCGGCGCTCCCAGCCCAGGCCACGTGGATCTGGTCCGACGGCTCTGCGGACGCTGGGGTCAGGCGAGGAGGGGGCGGCGCCGTCATCTTTACCGCGTCGGGGGAGACTCTCGAGGTGGAGGTGGCGGCGGGAGGCCTCTGCTCCAGCACCCGTGCGGAGCTGTTCGCCCTGAGGGCGGCGCTGGAGCGAGTCCGGGATGAGCCGTCCCCCGCCCCGCTGGTGGCGTGCTCTGACTCACGAGCCGCCCTGAGCCTCCTCAGCGCGGGAGCGGCCGCCCAGACCACCACTATCGGCGCGGCGATCTGGAGGACGCTGCTGGACATTGCCGAGCGCCGGCAGGTGACCCTGCAGTGGGTCCCTGCTCACTGCGGGCTGGCGGAGAACGAGCGCGCTGACGCCCTGGCCAAACAAGCGGCTACCCTGCCCCAGGGCGCCGTGCCCTCGGACGCTCGGTCCCTGACACGGGCAGTTCATCGGACGGCCACACGTCAGTGGCGCGAAAACTGGCCCGACTCCTTCTTCAAGACTATCTTCGGGAGCACCCTGCCGCTCCCCATTCCCGGAGAGGACCGAGAGGCCGCCATCTCGGTGCACCAGTTGAGGGCGGGCCACTGGGGCCGCTCGCTCCAATACCTGCACCGGATCGGCCGCCACCCCTCCGTGGCATGCCTGCAGTGCCCCGATAAGCGGTGCCCCGCGGCGCTCTGCGCCGTGTGCCGGGAGGAGGCGGACGTGCCGGAGCACGTCTTGCTCCGCTGCCCGGCCCTCGCTGGCGCCCGCCTGCGGCTAACTGGCAGCATTTACATCGACCCGTCGCGGCTGCGGGGCGCCGACCTGGTGGCTGCCTTGGAGGCCGGCTACCTTCGCCATAGGGAGCCTCTCGGCTATGGTCCTCCGTAAGGAGGTCCCAGGGGGAACAACAACAACTACAACAACAGGTCGAGGTGGTCGTGGTTGAGGTCGAGGTCGAGGTAGGGGTCGGGGGAGGGAGTTCAGAATCCATGCAGTGTGAGTTGGTCTCCGCCAGCTCGGCCGCCGACGCTCCGCAACGGCGCCGCTACAAGGCCTGGGACGGCCGAGCTGACTGTACGGGACTTGGCGGCACCTTCCGCGGGGGAGAGAGAGACTCACCACCCCCCACGGTCGGATACCGCCTCCTCCCTTGACGCCTCGCCGAGTCACCGCCAGGGGCAGCGACAGGTCCGTCCCACCGACGGAGGACGAGCACAAGTGCCCGAACCCCGCCGGCGACACCTCTCCGACACCACCCCCGGCGGCATCACGACTGGGAATGGCTCCTCAAGTGCGGCGCCCCACTGAGTGTCCCGCCCTTACAGAACTCAGGGCCAAAGAGGCGTGTTGCCCAGCCACCGCGACTGGCTCCGCACGGTGGGGGGCTCAACCTCCAGGATCCCGTTGTCCTGGGGTACGGGTCGGCTCGCCTAGCCTAGTAAAACCGGCTGGTACCCGAGGGGACGCCACTCCCCTTACACTAGCCCAACTCGGCTGTGTTCCTGCGGGTGCAAAAACACCGAAAAAGGTAGGAAAAGAATCAGAAAGCTGTGATCGAACGAAACGCGGACATCCGGTGAGAAGCAAAGCAAAAGCAGACAAAGACCACTCAAGAGAAACAAAACCACGAAAACCAAGAAAAGTCGGACCGTACCATCTGTCCATCCAGCGATCAAAGCAAGTCGTAAGCAAGCATGGGTCAAGCTGGGGCCGAGGGGGCGCTACTCCCCTTGCTGGCCGAGGCCAGGGCCGCCGCGGGGCAAAGGCCCAAGGAACCCAGTCCAACAGCGACCCCGGCCACTGCCAACCCCCTGCGGGGCCAATCCTGCAGACAATCCATCCAGTAAGCAAGGCAAGTCCAGGTCAAAACGCACGTCAAGCTGGGGCCGAGGGGGCGCTACTCCCCTTACTGGCCGAAGTCACAGCCGCCGCAAAGCTGGGGCCAGATGACCTCGGCTAAGCAGCAGCTCTGACCACGGTCAGCCCCCTGCGGGGAAGAAAATAGTGAAATAAGATAATAACAAATTGCCCTCATTTCAACAGAGATGAAAAGCAAACAGTTCACACCAACACAACACACCAATCATTCTTTCCATGCAACTGTTACCTAGTTATATGTGAGACATCTCACAGATTTTCTTACCGCAATTAGAACAAACGCCCTCTTCTGCATGCAGGTTTCAGTTTTAGAAAGGCTGCTCTTTGTTAGATCCTCAAACATGGTCTGCCATTGCCTCACACTTTCCTTAGTGGGTTCACAAGAGTAGCAGATGATCTTCCCATTCAGGAGCTCCTGTGAATGAGATAAGAGTGTGAGAGAACTGGAAGAGCTACCAAGGTGACTGGGAGCTGCCCCACAGCTCCAGAGTGCATCCATCTAACAGAGATATGACAAAATTGAGCTTTATGAGGGAGTCACAATTGTAACAAAACTATTTTTTACAGAAGCTCACTAGGCTTAGTTGAACATAAATATTACAAAAGAGATAAACAAGGTTTTAAAAATACTTTTTCATTTTCAGAAACCTTTAACCATACAGAACTGTCAGAATCCAAGCAGAACAGTAGTCACAGGCAAGGTCAAAAACAAGGTCACACTCCAACTCCCAGGTCAGAATGGCACATACCTGTTCTATATTTGGTATCATGTCCAGACGTTCACATAGAATATAGTGCTTCAAGTTCACACCAATCATCTCAACATATTCTTTCTGAAAAAGAATGCATTGGTAAATTAACCTGAACATTGCTATAGCACATTCATGAGTTCACACATTCCAACAACCGCCATGTGTCCCTATCTAAAGACGTTTCCTTAAACTTCCTAAAGATATTTAATATATATTTATATACACTGTGGATATTTCAATCTTAGTACAAATAGTCTTCTATCAGAACCGTATCCCCAGTATTCCGGTCCCAGATGTGGACTGTGGCGGCAGTGCCACGTACCATTCAAATGAATAAGCTTGAAAAATACAATAAGGCAAGCCTGCGCCTTAAAAATACCTGCGCGCCAACATGCAGGGTGTAGTTAAAGTTATCCACCCCTTCCCCAAGGGTTTAGTTAACATCGTAAAAAACACTGCATAGTGCATAGTGCCGCAAAGTTTGGAATTACTATTGCCTCAATTTAACACATTGCATTCAAGTTACAGCCTCCTAATTTGCCCCACTGATATACCATATTTTCTCCTTTGAATAAAAGGAATCATGTACGAGAACCAATCCCTTTCCTGATTTTTCAATCTTATATATGGTTATGACCCAGCCCACTCTATTCTATAATCTACTTTAATCTATTATTGAGTCATCAAAATTTAGATTGATACCAAATAAAAAAGGCCAAAATTAGCTTACCTTGGTGAGCATCTTTATTTTAAATTCTTACGGGTGGGCCACTAAATCACCTTGCTTACTGCAATGAAATAGGCCTGCCGATGTTGGCTCACTTGCTAGTGTCTTCTATTTACTATGAAAATGCCAAAATTCCTACATATCTCGCCTGCACACCCCTGCTGTTTCCCCTGTTTCGAACCATGCATGCAAGCAAGAGAGATAAAGCACCGTGGTCCGTCACGACAGTCACACACAACAGCTGGGTTTCTGTTCGGAGCGTTCGGAGTACTGCCAATTTTGCCATATTTGGAAGTTGAGTGATGCCATTTCTCAGCGTCTCATTGGCGGATTGCAGGAACTACGAGGTTTGACCAATGAAAAGCCGAGAAATGCAAGCCAGGGTGTAGCACGCTGATCATAACAAACAGCTTGCGAACAGCGCTAGGAAATTGTTCGTGGCGGGACGTTAAAAAAAATCGACCTTCGACCAACCGAATTCAGGAAACATTTCCTATATCAATATAGATAGTCTGTTTTTCTAAGAATCTTGGATAGCATTGTTCTCTGTAAACCGTCCGAAATGACCTTCATTGAAACCGCTACATAAATAACACGTGACCGCGAGTTATGAGCTATTGCCTTCACCTCCCACCTTATTCTCCCATACGCACGCCATACTCGTACATCCACGATTTCGATTGTGTCAATCAAGTTGTCAATATATTGACATTTCCATAAAGCATTTTCATCTGAAGCGCCAGCGCCAATGCTCGATAGTGTCGGGTAGCGGCGTCCCGTAAAACAGGGCTAGGTCGTAAACAGATGCCTCGAGCCCTGGACGAGACTTGATAGTGACCAGGACTACATGAGCAGTGTAAAACGTGCTACAAACGGATTGCAAGTGAGCGAGTAGGAAAATCCAGTCCTGACCATTTACTTGCTCATGTATTCGTAGTCAGTGATAACCGTGACATCTCCACAATGTGTACACGACACGATACCAGTGCGAAATATTCCCAAGCAGCATCGAACAGAAACATCCCCAGATGATAAGTGTATTGGTGAATAACTTCTCAGTAGCAGACACGATCATGGGAATGCGGGTATGATGTTAACACGTGAAATGACCTGCCCCGCAGTCCGCTATTCACACCACGGAGCTCATAGAGGTCGGCCCGCCGGTGGCGAGCCCCTACAGTCACAGACATACACCGAGCCGCGCGGTCCATCGGTGGCGGTCCATCGGTGTCGCGCCGCCCCGGCGCGACAGGTCGACGGGGGGGGGGGGGGGTGCCATCAGTCGTCGGCGCCACGAGATCCCGACCGAGACCTGGACCGAGACCGGGAGCGGGAACGGGACCGAGACTTGGAGCGAGAACGCGACCGGGAGCGCGGGCGGTCGTCACGGCCGCGCGAGCCAGACCGGGACCGAGACCTGCCGGACACAGAGCGCACAAATGTCAGCGAAAAAGAGCGGCACGGCCAGGCGACTTAGAGCAGCAGGCTCATAACCTGGGATCACTATTTACTTTCAGTAAGATATGATGATAAAACTACACCGTCATCGAACTTATAGCAGGCTGTTGAGATTTATCTGAATGAAAAGCACATTCAAATCAGCATGTATGAGAAGCGTCTGTAGGACTAAATAATTCATAGAGTCCGGGAAAATGATAAAAAAGCAAAAGCACACTAAAAAATCTTACCGAGACTTGCTCTTTGAAGCAGACTTCCTGTCCGCATCCCTTTCCTTTGATTTAGACCTGGACCTGGGAATATACAAATGAGTTAGCAATACGTCAGAAAATCATTTGAAAATCACTTGAGTACGTGAGCAATGAACAGCTGTTGACGTTACTGAGGGACAAGATTAGAAGGTAAAGGATGTCGTAACTATCGAGCTGTCATTCTAACAGCAAAAATCGAGCATCAACAACATTGAACAGCTGCTCCCCAGCTCCCATTATTTCATCATTCCAGCCCTGAATAATGTGGCGGGAGTCACACCTGTCTCGGGATCCGTCGCGACCTCTGTCGGCGCTGGCCTCACGCTCCTTGGACTTAGAGCGCGACTTGTCCCGTCCGTTGGACCTGGTCTTGGAGTCACGGTCCTTGGAGTGAGAGCGCGACTTGGAGCGGCGGTCCTTGGAGCGAGAGCGAGACTTGGAGCGAGACCTACCGGCAGGGGAGCTACGGTCAGACACAGTGCAGTCTGCCACGGCGCAACCGCGGCGAGAGAGCGCTGCCGCAACTACGAAAACACTGACAGCAAGCACCATCGCCCTAAAAAAGGGACATCAGACAGCGGAGTCAATAGGCCGTTTATATTAGGTACTTCGCAGCCGCTTCCCTTCACCGCAATTCTCACCTGCTGCGGGAACGGGAACGGCTGCGGCGCCGAGACCGGCTGCGCGAGCGGCTGCGGCTCTTGCTGCGGCTGCGGCGGCGGGCGCGGCGCGTGTCGTCAATGACGCGGATGCGGCGTCCGTTCAGCTCGGTGTCGTCCAGCTTGTCCAGGGCGTTCTTCATGTCCGAGTAGCAGGCAAACTCCACCACACTGCCGGACGGTCAGACGGGTGTGACTCAGTACAAAAAGCACACACCAGTTGCATAAGCTAGTTAGTTAATTGGGGATTTAGGGCGCGCCGACTACTAAGGTCATTTTGCGCCCATACGTCGTATTAATAAAACAAGTGTGTCACAAGAAAGAACCTTCTAGATACAAAGACTAGAAAGTAAGACTCGATATAAAAGAGCAAGGTAAGATAAAACAGCGCAAAATGTCGTGCTAGACAGCACCAATTGTATAAATTCGGGCCGAATTTACAGCAATGGGAGAAATGATGAATGCAAACCGCAAATTAATGCACGTTTTCGAAATTGAATGCAACACGTAGAATCGACACAAATTATACGAAGGAACTAAATACGAACAACGCACAAAGATTAAAAACTATTTTAAATAGCTGCTCGGCCCCCCGCGTTTGACACTTACCCCTCGCCACGTCGGTCCTTGTGTGCGTCAGCGTAGGTGACCTCGCCGGCCTGACGCATGTAGTCTTTCAGGTCCTGGACGCGAGAGCAGGGCGTCAGTGGGGCCGGGGCGAATAGGAGGCAGGCCGCTGACCCTCCCTGGGATTTGGAAGGACAGCCAGCCTGCCCCCGGAGGACGAGGGCGAGCAACTGCTGCGTCCTCCGTCAGTGAGCTATGCAAAGGAGCAGTTACTGCACTAATCAGTAGCAAAGGCTGAATATGACATACTGGGGGACGCGGACTGAAAGGACTCATTGCACACTAACCAACTGATAGCCGCACAAAAATTATGGCCGCGACGCACACGGAAACACGCGGTCAGTTACGGAGATTCAGTAAAACCAAATCACCATTTGGCCCCCGGCGTGACAGCAAAACAATGATGGGCCCGGGAAATAACACGGATCAGGCGCCGATGCAGGATTGAAGACTCCAACGGGTCGGAGAAGAGGGACGATGTAAATCAGGTTTTTTAGAGCTCGTCCCTGCCTACAGAGGTTACCGACACCCATATAGGGGAGAGAGACGGCTGGGAGAAAATCGAGTCGGCGGGCGGGAAGACAGAGGTCGACCGGCCAGCGGGGGAGAAAGGGCCGGCCGGCCGGCGATAGCGGTCATACCTGGCGCCCTGACGAGAGCTGCCGAACCAAGAGCTGCCGAACCAGTCATCCGACCCTCAGACCACTAACACACGCGCCTGACCGCCTCGCATCCAACACGCGCCCGGTTGGCCGGGCCATCCCAGTGCGCACTGTGCGCCCCACACGGCGGCCCGCGCCCGAGCCGCGCGCCTCGCCCCCGGCCTGGGGCTCGCATCGGCCGCATGACTGCGCCTCGGACGGCGCTCTTGAAGAGAATTGGTCAACGTTTAGGGGACACTTCAGATACAGCACACTTGTCGGGAGCCGACAGCAGAGCAACCCATATTATACTAATCGGATGAAAAATTGTTCAAAATTGAACAGGTATGGGGGAAACTGTGGCAAACAAAGGAAGTTCCATTACTGAGTAAGCGTAGCGTACTTTTTATAGCATCGGCCTAAGTGGCCAGCAAGCACTGCCGACGGCAGAGTAACGTTAAGGTAAGCCGTAGTGTCTGGCTGCTGCGCCCAGGAGCGGATGTCGCCGCGTCAGCCGCTGTTGGGAGGACCAGTGCCGCGGGCGCGGCGTCGCCCCTCTGCCGCCGCCGTCAGACCACCGCGGCCGGCGCGCCGGGCCCACCAGACCAGACCAGACCAGACCAGGAGCTCGGCCGCCGGGCCACATCACACACCTGTCCGAGCGGGAATACTGTGAGCGCGCGCCCCTGTGCCGGCCTCGGGAGTCACAGCGGCGCCGGCCGCCACCCGCCGGCAGCGCGGTACACTCACCTGCCAGCTGACTCGCGAGCTGAGGTTCTCGATCAGCAGCCGGTACTCGGTCCTCGTCGGCGGTCCAAACCTGCTGAAACAACCGACCAGAGCGTTACGTGGCTGTCAGACGCTCTCAGCGCGCCGTCGTCTGAATACATGACACCCTACGACAAAGCAATGCAAAACAATACAACACATAGCCTTCGTCATTGGCTGTTTGTAAGATGGGTAGAAACTGATCCTATTCCACTGACCTGGTGGGTCTCCTGCTGCGTCCTCCTCCAAATCCGCCGCCGCCGCCGCCGCCGCCACGCCAGTCGTCGTAGCGACGAGACGGTCCACGAGCCGATTCCATCGTAATCCTGATGGCACCGACCGCGGTAACGTGTCACAAAGATCGTAAAATCGGGACGAATTGCTGTCCATACATGACACAATGTGATGTGATTATGTAGTATTTTATGTAAGGTGGATGCTTTATCTATTGTAGAATGATGCTGGAGTTTATTTACATTCAAAATAAGCCTTGCCCAAAGCATCTCATCATACACATCAGTAACTCTTCTTGCAAAAAAACTTTAGACAAAAGAAAGCACCCTCTACTTAAGATGATTATTGGTTAACCCAAACATCCTCACAAAACATACTACAAGCCATTGCCAATGAATGACATTAAGAGTATGCATAGAACATACCTTTCTCCCATCAAATCACGGCCATTAAGTTCATAGCAGGCATCTTCAGCATCTCTAGGGTCATCAAATTCCTGAAGACATAAAATGTGGATGAGCAACAATTGATAATAATTTATATCTGGATAAAACATGTAAAATAATAATAGTTAAACAAAGAAAAAATGTGATAGAGATGTCCAATGTAACAAATTTCATGTAGACCAATAAACTACCATTCCAAAATGAGCAAGCAATTTAAAAAGTTGAACTACATATCATTGATACATGTTAAGCAGTGATGTGAGATAATATCAGACAGCATTCTGACTTCATCATGAGCACTATGAAAAAAATGATACAATAAATATTGCAGCACCTAAGCCAACACCTATCCATTTCTTTATTCCACATTCATTCCTTCACTAGGTATGATAGGTACCTAGGTATTTAACTATTTAGGTACTTACAATAAAACCAAAACCATTTTTTAAAAGAATGTCTCTGAGTCTTCCATAGCCCTTGCAGAATCTCTCCACATCCCGCTCTCTGACTCCTTGAGGAAGACCTCCAATGTACACTCTGGTGCCAGGCATCTGAAAAATCAACAATAAAAATGTCAGTCCATGATACAGCCATGAAAAATATCATGTCATGCATCTAAAATATCAACAATGATCTCTTACCACTGAACCATAGGTAATCCCAAAAATAATAACTTAGTAGGTACTTACTTGCACACCAGAAAGAATGGTTACCTACATAAGATGTACCTAACTATGCCTAAAATGGGATAGTCCTGGACCTTTCATAGCTGAAAAAAGACTATTAAAAGAGACTAAGACCATTTTTTTTTTCTGTTTAGAAACAAAGTATTAACAGAGCAAAAGAGGAACAAGAAATTAGAAAACACTGGCTTGGCAAGGTACCGTAAAACGGGGTGTTAAGGGACAGTTTTGAGGTGTTTTGTTATATAACTTAACCCTATTCCTGGCGGGCTCCGCCGGGACAAGAAACTGGCGGGGGAGGGGGGGCCGATTCGGCCCCCCCTGAGATCTCGAGAACGAAGCAAGATAGCGACAAGCGGTAAACGGCATCGGATACGCACGGCCAAGATCTACAATTTTTACTAAGGTCATTTTCAGGTCAGGTCAAAGATGACGTCACAGGGGTCGAAAAAGTCAAAATGGCGGCACTAGATATGGAGAGAGTTTTTCTCGAATAACTTTCAAATTAGTCAAGATAGGAACAAACTAAGGGCATCATCGTGATCCTCTCGTCAATCCGCATCGAATGATATATATGTTGACCTCGAAAGGTCAAGGTCAAAGGTTGACCTCAGGTCACGTGACCTCGAGGTCATCATGTATATCATTCGATGCGTCTTGACGAGCTGAACACAATGAGACCATCCACGCGTCTGTATCTTGTTCCTGTACGGAGTTATTGGCCAAAAACCTTTGGTGACCTTTGATGACGTCACATGACCTCACAGCTGCCCAACAGCAAAACAGACCTCAAGGTAGTGAAGGTTGATCGTATATGAAGTCATGTATGGTATATGGGGCCATTCCGACCCGTTTTAGTGGTAAAAACAGGGAGTTGATTTTCCCCCATTGACTTATAATGGGGAGGTCGCGAAATTGACCTGACCTTAGGTCACCGATATCAAAATTCCGAGATATACAAATTGCACATACTGGTACCCTAACTAAACCCTGAAGAGAAGAAATTGATCGGTCAAAAACTCTAGCTCTGGCGTGATTGCAAACTTTTCTGAGGTAGCGTCACCAAACCGCCTCTGGTGACCTGACCTGAGGTCAGATCAACTCAAAATTTTCAGACATGTTGCGTAGAAGCCTTTTAGGAAAAGTCAGAAAATTTGAGCTTCCTAGCTCAACGCGTTTGGGAGATATAACCAAAAAACCTCAGGGGGGGCTCCTGAGGCCCCCCCCCGCCAGGAATAGGGTTAAGAAGGGTTGGAGATAGAAGCATCAAATTGTCAGCATTTTATGTGGAATTTGGTGCTTTACATGCCTGCCACATTAAAGTTTTAAAGATTTATACCTGCATATTATTTTTTATTATTTTTCATCACTGTCCCTTAGCACCCCAATGTGGGGTGTTAAGGGACACCTATATTATTCCAAGAAATGGTCATCAAATGCCCACAATTGGGGTGTGGAAGGGCACACAATTTATTTATTGAAATGTTTTGCATGTTCTGTCACAAAACAAGTCAGGTTCATTCACCACTAATGACCTTTTTAGCCAATTACGTGTAATGCAGTTTACGCATGTGGAAAATGTGCTAATTATAAGGTAAACAGAACCAAAAAGTAATCTTCTGTCATCAATAAAAACCCATGTTGAAGCTAGTCACTTGTCATTATGTTGCCCTCTTTGTTTTAGCCTTTTTATGATGACATCCCATTTACCTACGTCAGTCTCCATTGACCCATCATTGTAAAAGAGAGTGTTGAGATGTTTTGTTACATAACTTAAGATGTGTTAGAGATAAAACCATGAACTTGCCAGCATTTTATGTGGAATTTGGTGTTTTCCATGCCTACTGAAAGAAAACTTAATGAAATTATATTTAGATATTATTTTTTATTTTTTCTTCCCTGTCCCTTAGCACCCCACATCCACCTCAAAATATGTATGTATCCGGAAAAGAGGAAGAGGATGATGAATGAATGGGTGGATTTGCACAAGCTTTTCAGGAAACATGTGCAATACATGTGGCAATACACCTATGCATTCATTTTCCTTGTAGACCCACTAGTTTATGTGGTACACACAGAGTTTTGGAGATGTTTCAATTTTGTGAAAATGTAGTAAGATTTTCAAATCCATTTTTGAACCAAGTCACTTGCATAAAAAACCATACCATTTTGTCCTATGGTCAAGAGCAAAACAGTGTCAACTACCACACTGAAGTTTTTATTGAACCTTCTCAAATTAGGAAGTTAATATGACTGAAAGTTTTTCCCATGCAACTGTCCCTTAACACCCCACTGTCCCTTAACACCCCATTTTACAGTATCTAAGTACTTACTACTTACACAGCTGAAACACTCAACACTCCATGAAAGCTTAGATAAATGACTAAAAATCAAGACCATGTTGAGCATAACAAAGACTCATCACAGACATCAGACATTGACATGATGCAAATTTGAAGCCCAGCGAACACGCATAATGAGAAGAAGGGAACTTTCCATTCATAATAACAAGAAGTTTCAACACTAAGTAGGCATGTAGCTACATAATAAAGAACATAGAACAACATCTCTTTCACCACTCAAGCATATTCAACTCAATTTCAATGCATAATTAATGCAAGAACTGGCAAGAATGTATTGGTATGATTAATGATACATAACTGGCGCACCCTCGAAATAAAAAACTGGCTAGCCTCAAACAAGAAATGCTTAAACGGGGTAGTACATCAAAGGGTAAGAGCTGAATCCTTACCTCTCTTTCCCCTCAGTGACTTTCAGTTTTCAGAGCTAATTTGATAAATCGCAGCCGTACTAAAATAATAACCAAACAACACACGCCAGCTTCGGAAACAAGATGGCGTCCTGCGCCAACGGCAACAAAACGGGTGGCGATGGAATTTTGTTATTCCCGAGGAAAAATACAACCATTTGCAAATCACACAAATCCTTCATTCGCATATTTATTTGAGATCTCTGCTGGCTTTTTTCATGTAACGAGCTGCAAATTGAAAAATAATCTACTCTGAAGTGCACTATGCATAGACCCTTATTTTGTTCAACCGCATTCCAATTTGTAGGAAGGGTCAAAATCTAGAGCCGAAGCGTATTGGTATCTCGGTGTTGAGCGACGGGCCGGAAAACCACTACCAGTACCGCCGTAGAACGAACGTTCTACGGCGTTCGTAGAACGTCACGGTAGAACGTTACGTTCTAGCCGTAGATCGGCGTAGAACGATCTTTTACTACGCCGCAGTGTCCAGGCGCTGCGGAAGTCCTGGATTAAATCTTGGACCTGCGGAACCAAGGTCCTAGATTTTATTTGGCTTCCGACCCGTCGTGCAAATAGCGGCGGGCAGTGGCTCCCGGCTTTCGGCTTTGTGCTTAAGTTTTACAACCGTTATGTCGACAGTTACTGATAGGTACCTAAAGGAAGGCACAAAGCCGAAAGCTCCCGATACCGTATTTTTTTTTAATTTTTATCTTTTCGGCTAACATGGGAATGAGAGCAGCGTTATTACCTTTTATTTTTTTGCATAGTGTCTCTCAAAATAGTCCTCAAAACCATTACAATGAAGCATGAACACAATGTATTTCATTCGGGGTGACCATCTACAGATGCGTTCAGCTTCATTCACATGCCTTCGCAGTTCGCAATATATGTATCACGGTATATAGAGAACTGTATGTATCAGCGATGCCATTCCTTGGGATTTGTCCCAAGATCTTGGGATTTGAACATTAACATTGGGATCTTGTGATTTGCGCTGCATATCTTGGGATCTGGCAGAAGCTGATTTCACTTTGGGTCTGTTCCCGTCGCTCCTCCCAAAAAATCTCGGATGAGGTTGGATGAGCTTGGAGGAGAGCCGTTTCAGAGGAGCCACGGGAACATTTTCGCGAGAAAATCAGCTGTTTGCGGGCTGTAACGGTCGGCGATTTATGGCGCGCAAACATAAATCAAGAGATAATAATCGCTTTCTAATAAAATAACCTTAGATTAATGTCAAACATTACTATTTAAAGATATCCAATCGTCATCAATCACTAAAATCATTTCCACTTCCTTCAAATCGCATTTATAAACAATTCACATTTGTATTACGTGCGCCAAATGCGTCTACGCAAGAGCCTCCTCCAAAAAACCAACTTTTGTTTGGGATGAGGGAGGAGGCAAATAGTGGTGGTGAGATGTGAAGTCAAGATGAGCTTGGAGGAGCTTGGAGGAGCGACGGGAACGATTTTTTGAAACGAGAGGAGGTTAGAGGAGCTTGGAGGAGGTTAGAGGAGCGACGGGAACAAACCCTATGTCTTCTCATGCTGTCGAATGCTTTTTCCTTGGTCGATAATAGATTTAGGATGGATTTGCCTCACGGACGGTTAATAGCATTCAAACATATTGAAGTAACGGACGAAGCTTGCGATGTTTCTTGCAGGCATTATCTTCCCGAGGTCGCAGGATTATTTTTGTACCATTACTTGTTATGGGTATAGTAGCAGCTTTCAGTCGCTGTTCGCAACTGGCGCTCATCGCCCGCACATGGGGGGGGGGGGGTGGTTGCCCCCCCCCAGGCAGTCTTTCTGCTCTGCACTCAATATTTTTAGAGCTAGAAGGCTGATTTTTCGTATAGCTGCTCGTCTATCCTTTCTTGATGTCCACTGAAAATTTCAAGTTTCTGTGATTTTTGGTTTCGGAGATATGACCTTGTTTTTCAGGTCATGTCATGACCCAAATGGCCAATTCTCAACATCTTGCGTTTGCCATGGGCCTTGTGAGCTTTTGACACCCTGATATCGGCCTTTTTTGCCAGTCTTACCTCCCACCTATCATGGAACATGTTGTTCGACGATGTACAGGGGTCAAGGTCAGGGTCAAGGTCAACCTAGGTCATCTAAGATAATTGCGTTTTAGGCAAGCTGAATTTACTTTTTGTGAAGTTTTTTGACTGCATTTTTGGTAAAAGCTTCTCAGATCATGATTTCATGTGATATGGACCCAAAAACAATCGGTGCACACATCAGTAGGGGAGAGTGGGGAAATATGCCCAGGGTTTTACTATGTCATATATTATTCGAAAATGACGATCGGAAAGCAAAAACTTGGAGTTTCAACGGAAGTCGACATCATTTTTCTCCAAAAATATCACACTTTCGTGCCTGAAATATGATAACTTTTTTTGCTATTAAGCATTTTCCTGAAGAAGTCAAAGGGGGCATCTTACCCCACAGGGTGGGAAAGACGCCCCCTGGCGTTGGGGAAGATGCCCCCTGCACTATAAGTGACATAAATGGGCACGTGAATCGCCTGAACGAATCAGTAGTCCCTTCGAGCCTGCAGTAGACACCAAACGTCATCGTAAGGGCCCTCAAAAGTGGTCGTAAGGTGCTTCAGAGGTCATCGTTAGGGTCATCATAGTCCAGCGCGGCCAAACAAGCTTCCGTGGTGGCGTTCGGAGACCACTGTCGGGCCCTTATAGGTCTTCATGATGCTTGAGGGCCCTCGAGCCCATCGTGGGGACCTCAGATGCCAGCGCGGCCCGTGGAGCCAACGTGGGAGCCCTCAAAGGATATCGTGAGGGGCCCTGGAGCCAATAATGGGGCCCACCGAGGCCGTCGTGAGGGCTCTCAGAGTCGGATGCCGCCCAAAAAGTCGCTGTGTGGGCCGAGAGACCGGCATGGGGAGCACCCGACCGTACTGAACTCTCAATAGTCCCAGATCGGCTTTTGTCTCTCATCACAAGCATGTAATAAATGATTTGACGGGCTGCTTGAAGGACAGCCTACGGATTTAGGGGGGCGTCTTTCCCCATCAGGACAGGGGGCATCTTACCCCAAGGTACCGAAGTAACATTAAATCAGTACAATATGTTAGCCATAAAACTACACCCTGAAACAAACTGTTTGGGACACAGTACACGCATGTTAATGTATCACGACTATATCAAGGGACGCAAAAATTATCTACCTTCTTTGATATTTACAATGTTTTAACACCAAAATATTTTTCGAAAGCAGCAAATAAAAAACATGCATTCACCAGCCAGCCGCTGCCCAACTGAGCTTCGCAAATTTTTGTGCAGTTAACAAGGCAGGCTTCCGCTTTACGCTAAGAACATTAATTTCCGGGTTCAATTCTTTGTTTCGCCGCTAGAGGGGGTGGGGCGTCTTTCCCACCCTGGGCATCTTACCCCACTCTCCCCTATACACACAGACACACACAGACATACAAACACATATAATTGACCTTGACCTAACTTGACCTGAAATGACCTCAGCAGCAAAATTCTGGTCGGATAGTGTGACAAAGAGGTTCTAGCTGGCTTGGCACCAGAAAACAGCATCGTCATCGGTATTTGATAAGCAGCGCACTTGATATCCAACGGTGACCCAAAACAGCAACATTTTTTAGTTTGACCTGACCTGGAAGGTCAATGACTGACCTGAGAAGGTCAAACTGGGTATCATTGGATTCGTCTCTTCCCAAAGAATCTTTTTGGTCTTTACTGCTAAGCTCTATCTCTAACAGGAACGAAATGGCGCGGGGGGTGGCAACCACCCCCCCCCCCCCCCCCATGTGCGTTCTAGGATGGGAAAATGGCATGTGCGGGCGAGGGTTTTAATTTTCAACTACCGATCAACGGGGATGGGTGGTTTGGCGGCATGATGTTGGATGGCTATGAAAAGCTTTTACAAACATTATGCCTAAAAAATATTTCAGAAAGCGGCTCCCGCACAAAGCGTTTCATTTTACGGTTTTGCTCTGTGGAGGCTTATCCGTTGACCGCGAACCAAAATAAGGGCAATTTGTCTTTGACCTCGGAAAAGTGTCTGGTCACCTGACCTCTGGGCTCGCTGGACCAAAAATAATCAAAGCGTAACGTACCGATCAACTGTAGGAGTCCGATCGACCCCCTCCCCCTCCCCTCCCCGCGGCCTCTAGGTACATTAGCTGCTGTAAAGACGCCAATAAGGACAAGGGTGGACCCGAAGAAGAGAAAGTTGAATACTTAACACACTAATATGTCCAAAATAAGCTATGGATTTACTTGGGGTACTCCTAAGGATATGCGATGGGTAGTCTTGGGATTCGAGACGAGAATCTTGGGAAATTCTGGTCGAGATCTTGGGATGGAGCAAAAATGTGGATGGCATCACTGGTATGTATATGTTACAGGCACTTTAGAAAATCAGTCATTTTGTAAAATGCCTAGGCATTTTACAAAAAGACGGCTGTTTGGAAAATGACTGAACGCAACCAGGCTTTTTTCAAAATGGCTAGCCATTTTACAAAATGACTAGGCATTTTGCAAAATGCCTGACCAGCATGGAACGTAGATCCCACTACAGATACTATGGCCAACAGTTTTTGGACGTCTTCCTATACCCTATAGGTACGTGTTCAGCCTGTAGCTGATCGATCTGAAGCTCTGTGATGACGACAATGCTGTGTAACGACCAGGTTGAGTTGCAGACTCGGCTGTAGCATAAAACATTGTTTAGTTAACGCTGTAAAAACTCCCAAGTACATCAACGCCGTTCATGTTCTGCCTGAAACTAGACTGACTGACTGTAGGTTGATAAAAAGTCTACTATTTCTGTCCGTTCCTGGTTCGTTATGAATTGATGGTTTTTGCCAGCACTTGAGTCTATGATCTCCGCCACCTTGCGGTCGAATTCTGGACGCGACATAACGGTCCACGAGGCACTCGCGACACGCACGGACGCTCACTCACAGCCCACGGATCAACAAAGAAGCCCAGTGTGGACCACCCCTCCCCTCCTCAGTTGACTGGACAGCGCTAATTGGCTCTAAGGAACTTCAACAAGTCTACCCTAGGCCTAGTCCACGCAATTGTTTACAGTATTATTGTTTAGGTTTTCTTCCTAACTTTTTTTTTGAATAAAAAAGCTCTCTGATCACAATGAATATTAAAGCAATAATTAACAAAACACGATTAATTTTGTTCTGTGGCAACAGCTTTGAGTACCTACTTGCATGGTCCCAGTTAAAAATATCAAGCTCCACATCGGGAGAATCATCAGGTCGCTTGGCGTAGGACGAGCGCGTTGGTTTCAGAAGACACTAACGCCTAAGTGTGTGGGATCGAACCCTCGCGACCTCTAATAGTCTTACAGATACAGGCCGGCATAGGGCCAGTCGTTTGTTGACGCTCCAGATCGATCATTTTAAATCCAGCAGCGTCGCTGACGTCGGGGTTGGAAATGTCGCGGGCCTGCACTTCTCAAAATAGAGGTAGGTATGGACTTCCCACTGCTGGACTCCTCTGGTCATAATGCTGGACTCCTCGGTCCACCTACACGCTACCAAAACGTATATAATTAGGTACTCGTATCTACAACACGCTGCTCAGTCATTTTGTAAAATGGCTAGGTATTTTGTAAAATGCCTAGGCATTTTGCAAAATGACTGGAGAGTCAGTCATTTTGTAAAATGCCTAGGCTTTTTGCAAAAAGCCTGGAAAATCAGGCATTTTGCAAAATGCCTAGGCATTTTACAAAAGGACTGATTTTCTAAAGTGCCTGCAACATATATATAATATAATATATATAGTATATATATAACTGATATGTATAGATCGAACTGCGCGCGGATTGTCAAACAGCTGAACGGCACATTTTATGGCATTATATATTGGCGTCACGGTCAAATACAATAGCAAATGGTACAGATGTGACAAATAATAAATTCGACTCTGCAGCGGCCTTCATAAATCATAATACATTCGGCAAGTCTAGGGACATTCCATGGTCGTCTTCAAAAGCTTTGCTGAAATCGAAGGAGGCATAAGCACAACATCAAAAAAGTTTCGATATAATGTACCGCATTCCACAAGACAACCTGAACGACGAGCCAACTCACTTCGTGTTCTAAAGCTCCCAACTACGTAGTTAAAACATTTCTTCAATAAGCGACCTGAGAGATTTAAAATAACAAAGAACACAATAGTCTCGACATCGAGTAAATAAAACACATTGCAAATGAAACGCTCATCTATGTTTACCTACACGTTCACCATCTGACGTTCAGTGAAGCGTCCCTTGCATATAAAAAGTAAAGTGCCAGAGATGTTGTACATGAATCCAACGTGTCGTGGGTGATCAGTGCATTATAACTGGAGCCCCATCCAGGCGCTTGATGCTGGGTAGCCTCTTGATGGCCTCTTCTCGCCAGGTACCCTCCGCTGCGTACCTCTCCTCCAGCGGGTTCCCTGCGGAACACGGTGAGTCAGATACATCAGACGCGATTGACGGCAGGTAATGTCGCTGCACTGAATTTAAACTCGGGAGCACTCGCATGAAATGGCGTACGGCGCAGTTCTTTGGGGACAAACAGCGACTTTATAGCTCGATCGAGGCCTAGTCCTCATCCGCGTACAGATGCGGGAAAGGGCCATTCAAACCGCTTGGTCCCTCTATATCGCTAAACGGTGCCGCAGTTGCGGCGTCAACTGTACGGCAACATGACGAAGTTACTTTTTGTAGTCACTGCACTGTCGACGTGGATAAGCGAATCTCATTTTTACAGTTTGGGAGTCGTTCACTATGTGAACATCAACATACCGATACGTGCCAACAAACTTGACTAAAAATGTACAAATGTTCACTTGATTAAAAAAGCGTTAGGACTTACCCACAAAGACAAGGTCGACCAAATTTGGCAGCTCGTTCAGCTTTGTGAACTCCGACCAATCTTTGACGAAGTTATTTGACATGTACAAGACAGCAAGTTTTCTAAGTGCGTTGATCCCTTTCATTCGTTCTATATTATTGTAAGAGATCCAGAGTTCTTCCAAGGTATCAGCAACGACCTCCTGAAAATGCATAATTAGAGCCATAATTAGAGCTTGTTTTGCTGGGTTAGGCCTAATTGGTCTGTTTAGATCATTTAGGATCGTGGTTCTAGTACCTAAGAGAGGATAAAGTGGTGGCATTTTGAGGTGAGCCGACCAACGGTCGTGTGTCGCACTCACAGCGATTGAGCGCAAAACATATTTTTTCATGTTTATTTTCCAGACCCTGAGGAAGCTATTACCTAAAGCCTGTTAAAGCCAAACATCGGGCAATTGATGTGTCTATTTTTTAACGATTAACAACTAACGATTTACGATTCGACATTTTACGATGAGTTCTAGAGACTAGAATAACGGTTTACAAAAACTCTCCGCTGCATTTACTTTCTCGACTGAACCGATTGCGTCTTCGAAGAGCGTTTCGCCTGGGACAGGACAACCAGTCGTTAACCCTATTCCTGGCGGGGGGGGGGGGGGCCTCAGGAGCCCCCCCTGAGGTTTTTTGGTTATATCTCCCAAACGCGTTGAGCTAGGAAGCTCAAATTTTCTGACTTTTCCTAAAAGGCTTCTACGCAACATGTCTGAAAATTTTGAGTTGATCTGACCTCAGGTCAGGTCACCAGAGGCGGTTTGGTGACGCTACCTCAGAAAAGTTTGCAATCACGCCAGTGCTAGAGTTTTTGACCGATCAATTTCTTCTCTTCAGGGTTTAGTTAGGGTACCAGTATGTGCAATTTGTATATCTCGGAATTTTGATATCGGTGACCTAAGGTCAGGTCAATTTCGCGACCTCCCCATTATAAGTCAATGGGGGAAAAATCAACTCCCTGTTTTTACCACTAAAACGGGTCGGAATGGCCCCATATACCATACATGACCTCATATACGATCAACCTTCACTACCTTGAGGTCTGTTTTGCTGTTGGGCAGCTGTGAGGTCATGTGACGTCATCAAAGGTCACCAAAGGTTTTTGGCCAATAACTCCGTACAGGAACAAGATACAGACGCGTGGATGGTCTCATTGTGTTCAGCTCGTCAAGACGCATCGAATGATATACATGATGACCTCGAGGTCACGTGACCTGAGGTCAACCTTTGACCTTGACCTTTCGAGGTCAACATATATATCATTCGATGCGGATTGACGAGAGGATCACGATGATGCGCTTAGTTTGTTCCTATCTTGACTAATTCGAAAGTTATTCGAGAAAAACTCTCCATATCTAGTGCCGCCATTTTGACTTTTTCGACCCCTGTGACGTCATCTTTGACCTGACCTGAAAATGACCTTAGTAAAAATTGTAGATCTTGGCCGTGCGTATCCGATGCCGTTTACCGCTTGTCGCTATCTTGCTTCGTTCTCGAGATCTCAGGGGGGGGGGCCGAATCGGCCCCCCCCCCCGCCAGTTTCTTGTCCCGGCGGAGCCCGCCAGGAATAGGGTTAAAACGGCCACCCCGAAGGACTACTCGCTCCCGCTGGAGCTGCCATCCAGGCTCCATCGGTTGTCCGGGTACAGTGCCGGTCAGTCAGGAACAGGATAAGCTTGCGTTCGGCATCTGGAAAATGAGGGATAATTTACCGGGATCACCGGTAATTATTTGGTATTGCAGGGACCATCGATGCAATTAGTCAAGTTTTTACATTGCTATTGCTTCGCTAATGGTTCCGTTGTAATGTCCAATGTCCATTGTCCGTTGTTGGTCCGTTGTGCATATTGACAGCCTAAAATACCGATTGATCCCGGTGATCCGAGAAAATTATTACTCATTTTCCAGATGCCGAATACACGCCAAGAATGATAGTGTGCTTGATGATGTCTTGATTTATTGCTTGATTGTTTGATTTCGTTGATAGCCGAAACTATAGCACCGAGCAAGCCAAACATTAACTGGGCTGTGACCGCTGTAACACATTGTTCTTGTTGACGCTAAAGAGCAACGACAGGGCGAGGAGGCATGGTATATCTCAAGTCATCAATGCACACGCTACACCACTCCACGAGAACAGCACGGAAACATCAAAACGAGAATCACAGCACGCAAAAAAAAAAAAATGATGGTTATTATATGCGACCACAAATGAGCGACTGGTTCATGATTCATCGGTAACTACCCGCTATTCATTCGTAGCGATAACTGGTGAATTTGTGCAACACTCCATTGCTCATCGACATGCATATTGCATATGCATATACTTACTAGGCCAGTAAAACTTTTGATGCAATTCCGTCCCAAGGAGAGTATCTTCAGGTTCTTGAGGGCATTCAGGTTTGCAATTTTTTCAATGGCGTTGGTTGAAAGCGACAGTTTCCTGAAAACATTACTTGAATATATTACCAAACATTTTGTTGCATCTACAATAACGACTTTCTATAGGTACAATCGCTTAGAAACGCAACGAAATTGGAATTTTTAATTTTGCGGGAAACGAAATATATAACCGAGACTTTATTGGTTGGCACACGAGATAGTAATTGAGAGCAAGCAAAATGAGTCACTATAAAGAATAGACGGTCTCGATCAATCCGTGGAGTCGAACGAAAACAGAGCAACAATCCTGCAGCGCTGTTCCATTTCGACCGAGCGACAGACGTCCCTCACAGGACTTTTCTACTGTGCGAAAGCCGTCCCGGACCAGACTATTTAACAGAACGATAATCGTCTCTGACAGGACTTTTTTACCGAACGATAGTCGTCCTAGACAAGACTATTCTACCAAACGATAGTCGCCACAGACAGGACTACGAGTATTCTACTGAATGATGACTGTATGTACCCTTAGAACAAAGGTACCGTTTCGTCGTATGTATGTAAATAGCGGCCGTTCCACGGAACAATAATTGTCTGTCAGTCGCATTCCTTCTACCATGAAGGACGGCTGTTTCACCGAGCAATAATTGTTCGACGGTACCGTTCTGCCGTATCTATGTGATACCTATCGTAAAGAACGGCGGTTTATCCGAACAGTAGGTAGCTGTCTAACGGTAGTCAACTGATGTCAATTCCAGATAATTTGGAAACCGATGCCGACCGAAGTCATCAAACAATGCTAATAACCAAACGAACACAAGACATTGAGAAATTATCAACTCTTAAACAAATAAGACCATCGTATTCACTATCGAGGCTTCATAACAACTAACAAACATGCCTAAAAATGCAAATTTCGAAATAAATATCAAGTTCGTTTCGGTTTGGTATCGGCATGTCGGTGCCGATACCGGTTTGATTTTATCGTTAGTATCGGTTTTGCGGCGTTAGACTATTATTCCGTGGTATCGGTAAGTGTAACCGATTGACATCGCTAGACGTTACCGTTCACCGAACATGTTTGACGGTACCGCTTCACCGACGATTACTGACCAGGGGCGATGCCGTTCTGGCACCGAATAAACAGAGGCCGTTCCATTGAACGGTAACTGTTTGACGGTGGTTGATAACGTTCTATCAAAAAGTCACAATCAGTGAACGAACATAAAATGGTAATTCGTTCAGCGGTACCGTTTCATGTTTATAAGTCAATACATACATAAAAAAAACGAATCAACCCAGAAGATAAATCAATAAATCACACAACTCAAAACAAATAAAATGTTTTGGGAATACCGTTGTGCATCGTTTGAATATAGGCATCACACAAAGCAAGCTAAAGTTTAGCGGCCATCTAGCGAGTAGCGATGTATGTGCCCATCGATGCCGATTCCACTCGTACTGACTGGCAGCAGACGAGCTGGTTGAGCGCAGAGTCCATCTTCTCGATCGAGGGGAACATGCCGTTCAGCTTGACCTCGGCGGATTCAGCTGCCTTTTTGCCAGTCTTCTCCTCCCACAGCCGAAGTGCCTCCTTTATCATCATACTTGTCACGCTGCAATTAAAACGGAGAAAATTACACTACGATATATTTAACAATGATCTCACCGAAATTTATTTGGTGCCAACTTTACAGTCACACAGTACCTAAGCGGCGTTCGAAGTGTCAAAATCGTAAGGAGAGTACCTCAGTCATTTTTCGAGCAGGTTAAAACAATATTGGTTAAAGGAAATAGTTCACTTTTAACATGGGGTTTTGAACTGGATTAGGAGTTTCGTACCTTGAGCTTAGACAAGCACAAATCAGGAGCTTTTACGGCCCAACGATCACCCTACCCAGTAAACATGCCGGTCGGCATGTTTACTGGACAACACGCCAAAAGCATCACCCGGCGATGGGATTCGAACCCCGTGACATTTTGATTTGAACGCGAGGTTAGCGCGCTATCCACTACACCACGCAGCCAGATAGCTAATTTAGTTTGTTTTGTTGGGTTATGCCCTTTCGGTCTGACAAGACCATTTCAGAGCCGGAAGGATGATAGGATGGACATGGAGACATTGGTCTTCTTGGCGAGCACCCTGGGTCCAGTTCATAAAGAGTCCCTGGTTCCATTGCTGTTACGTGACACTTATTGGAAAGGGCGACCCCACAATGGATTCATATAGCCACTCTTACACACCTGCACCAACGTTTCCCAAAGTGTCCCTTTGATAAGTGTCCCTTTGGCAAAGCGACACTTCATGCCGACTGGCCTTTCTATATGAACTGGGCCCGGCCCTGGTGAGCTGCCGGGGCTGAGCCTGACCAAAGGATAGGCTGAGCAGCCCCCAAGCACTCACCGCACCCGGCTACGGGCGAGCTCGGCTTACGGGCAATCCCAAATGGGATAAAGTTTCCCGTCCAGTCCGGATCAGGGGGTTGCGGCGTGGAGGAAGATTTGAGTTTCCTGAGGATATTTTGAATACAGAAGCTCTTTATGAAACATGAAACATGTATTTTATATTATTTTAACGGTCAAAACAGCGGCCGATGTCGGTCCGACGTCGGCTCGACGTCGGCTGGACCTCAGCAATTGAATTGATCTCGGTCCGACGTCGGCTGGACCTCGGCTGGACGTCGGTACATGCGGGCATATCCGACATCCAGCCGACGTCGTGCCGAGGTTGGACCGACGTCGGGCCGACGTCGACATGCCGATGCCGAGTTGCCGACGTCACCCCGACGTCGGGCCGACGTCGGCATGTTTACTGGGCGGACACAGCTGAGAAACTGAAAACACCAGAAATGCTCGAACACAACACCACAATTTCACCCACCAAGCTCAGCAATATCAAAATATCAAGGCAATATGCTCTGACGCCAAGCCCCTATCTCCCGCGCTTTCCTCTTCACTCGCTTCACTCAACCAGTAAACGCTGTTACCATGGTAACCGAAAATACTGAAGAAATCAAGTGACGTCATAGCCGTAACCTTTCCTAAAAATATACATCAACGAAACCAACGAGCATTTTAAGCATTTTCAGGCCAATATAATAAATGTTTTATTGAAAATGTATCAAAGTTGCCAGTAAATTTGCTTCAAAAGCAGCTAAAATCAATAGCAACCATGGGAACAGTATCACTATTTCCTACCACAAATAGTGTTTTCATACGGCAAACAAGTTGTATGAGTGCTGTTTTAGTGTTAATTCGATTACTTTAATAATTTCAAAGTTGAATTTACTTGTGAAGAACAATATTAATTAAGTTGACGTCAGTAAATCGATCCAAACATTTATTCGATTTCTTCACATTGCAGCTTCATTTCTTTTAACCTTGGAGCGGTTAGTTGTGGATGTTTTGTGTCGGGGTTGTGTGCGCGTATGGGCGGTGGTTGAGAGAAGTGCAACAATATGCCTAATAAGCCTAAAAAAGACAAGGTAAGGTTGAAAAACATTGGTGTGGTCTTTTCTGTAACTATTTTTTCACTTGGTTGAGATGACAAAGTCATTTTAGGAATCAACGAGGATGCGGAAGATCGCACTGCGTCGCATTTGTCAAGGATAGCTGTTTTCTTTCCATTTATTTACTAGACATTTTCTTCTTGTAATGTTGCAATCCATTGTTATTCTTTTTTCTTTCCCTGAAAGTTTTCTTGGGTTGTGTAGTTGTGTCATACGCATTCAAGGTTGAATGTATGGGACATTGGGACAGGTGGTACATCAACATAGGATTTTAGATATGCCGTAATCACCATGCTACCTATATGTGGAGGGCTTTTGATGTCAATGCATGCATACATACATACATACAGATTCAGATTCAGTCACTTCCATACAAGTATTGGTACCAGTATTGTCCTGCCTAGTTGCAAGACATTATTAGGTATTGGTTGGATTGCTTCACATTCACAGCAATGGTAGGTGCCTAATAGGATGCTACTTTTATCAACATTAGTATAAGTAGCTACCTAATTTTCACTGCTACATCTACAGATAAAATATTGGTGATTTGTGAGTAGGTAATCAATAATTATCCTTAATCTTGTTATAAATTAAGCAATTGCTCAGAAAATAGTAGGTATATTAGAGCAACACACTGTAAAGTGAGGATTATGGGCATGTCATTTACTGCACTTTATCTTTGTAAAAGTTCAAGAACGATCAACATCAGTCGATAATACTTTGAGCTCCTAATACCTAGCTGCATGAAACACAAAGATACCTATAACGTGCTAGATAACTTGCTGTAATTTACAAGAAATCAGTGTAACATTTTCTTGTTCTCAGTACTTTCAATGTTCCCAGTACTTTCATTCTTACAAACATGATTTTTTTTCTCCAGGACTCAAGCAAGAAGGAGTCACCATCTTCCAATGAAGAGGTAGGTATGAAAGCTTGCATATAGTTCTCGTTTTTGTTGTGTCTCTTTTATTGG